>NW_015531697.1:0-529 GCF_001515645.1 Sinocyclocheilus grahami
TGTCACAATTTATATATTCATCAATCAACAAATCAATCTATGCATCAACTGATGCATAAGAAATCTTTTTTTTTCTTAGATTTTTAAGTAGGCTATTTCTAAATTAAGATTTTTTTTTTTTTTTAATTTTCTAATAATCAATACGTTTATATAATGAAAAAATATTTTTAAAAGGTTCATGTGTTTTAGTATGTCTATGTCTAATGTTTTTATTATGCCAGTCTAGTTATACGCACCAACTAGACTGATTGAATATAGGAATATTACATTTTCATAAAATTTGAATATTATCATTTATATTTATTCAACATTTAACTATTATTATAATGATCATAATTACATTATGTTTTGTTATTATACAAGTTCTGTATCATATATAATATTCTGATATTGCAAAAAGCCAGCATGTCCTCTTTAGGAAAATAGCACTTCAGAAATCAGAAATATTTTATTTTTAAAAAATGCCCACGTTAATGAAAAAAACAACAACAACAAAATGTTGCCTTGTCTTCAGAAAATAACGCTAACT
>NW_015531698.1:0-529 GCF_001515645.1 Sinocyclocheilus grahami
AAAAAAAAATCATGCAAGCTGTTCTCTGGAAGACTTTTGATTTCTGATGAGCGCTGCGTACTAAATGCCTGCCCTCTTCCCGATGCTTGATAGGGACTTTCCACTCTTAGACACTCATTAATCAAAGCAAAACTCATCAAAAAGATGGATGTCACATTTTAGTGATTCATTCCAGCAGGAACAAAAAAATGCCGCCCTGCCCTGAAACACTGATTTCACTATTTAGCAATTCAAAGCCAATTTGTAGGTGTTGCTTTGTCGTGTAGCCGCACTGCAGTGATTGATGACAAACCTGTGTTTTCTTTAGTCTATTAAAGGCTGCAGGTTTTCCTGCTCATAAGTTAAACAATAGCAAAGATGTTCAAGACAGGAGTGGTAGAACTGACAAGAAAAACATCTGGGAATATATTTAATATCAATAGGAGATCAGAGGTATAACAGAATTATTAATGAGTTGAATAACAAAAGAAGCAGAAAGAGTCATCTGTGTTTGATGGCTCTTTTCTTGGCACGGAAAACAACGCTAAAT
>NW_015531699.1:0-529 GCF_001515645.1 Sinocyclocheilus grahami
TAGGCGGAGATAACAGCGCAGGCTCCGACGTCACAAGCCAAAAAAATCTTCACTCTGGCAGGCTTTTCAAAAACATTCGGTTTCAGTAACCTGGTGCTGCGTTTGCGTGTGGACGAAAGGCCAAACCGTGTAGAAAAAGCTGCGGTTTTAAAAATAACATTCACAGTCAGTACACAAGGCCATTCTCCAAGATTCAGGAGCCAAGTGTAGTCCTTAATCCAGATATAAAAACACAGGAGATAAACAACTAAGAGTGCAATATACAAAACAAAACAAAATAAATAAATGAAAACAATAATAATAGCAAAAAAAAGAGGTGCTGTACTCCAGTAGGTTTAGGCCTAAGGCCTCAAACAATCCATAGTACTGTAGAGTTCTGTGGAAGTCCAGTAACATTTAGTAAGAATATATCATTAGGCCTGCAGTAATCGGTTTCCACACTGAGTGCGAATAAGCTAAACGAATATCGGACGCGATGACGCGCTGGAATAAATCAATAGATTTCTATGGATGCTTCCACATAGACCGC
>NW_015531700.1:0-529 GCF_001515645.1 Sinocyclocheilus grahami
ATATAGTAAAATAAGCAATATTTTACTACTTAAATTCTAAAATACATACAAATAACTGGTCATTGAATCGGGGTTATGAATAGACGCATTGAAACTGACAACTTAAACACTTTGTTAGAAGCCGTTCTCGGTTCCCAGTCCTGTTGTTTATCTGCACTCTCTCATCACATGAGCAGATGTCATGGTCGACAGAGTTCTGCCATGCTCATGACGTTGGTGTAAATATAAATGTGCTTTGTTAAACTGATGAGTGTCTACAGATGTCACAACTAATGCGCTCTGTAATTGTGTAAACGCACTAATCAGTTATGGCTTTTAACAGTCCCTCCAAGTTTCAAACTCTGACAATAAAAGTCAAATTGAGTTGAGGCCATTAGGGAATTACGACGATTCAGATTTTTCAAACAGACAGAGGCCCTAAACGTGTTCGCAGAAAGCATTTGGATGTATTTTACATTATTTCACACCAATTGAACATGCAGGTCTTCCAAAAATTAAGATAATTGTTGATTTTGCCTGACCTCATTGA
>NW_015531701.1:0-529 GCF_001515645.1 Sinocyclocheilus grahami
AATAATCTGATACTTCAGTATTATTATGCGTTATTTCTTCTTCTTCTTACTTACATTCATGTAAATTTATTTACAGTAGTATTTTTTAGTTATTTAATTGCCTAGAGGTTTCAGATTTCAAACATCAAGGAATAGGCTTTTTTTTTTACTTTTTACTTTTTTAATCTTGCCTCCCACTGTGACTCAAGTCTAAACTGCAGTTAGTGTAACGATTAGAAGGTGACAATATTTTTCCGTTTAATGTCATCTGTCCCTTTAAGACATCTCAAATCACCCCCATAAAATAAAAATGAGCACACATAACCTTTTACTTCACATTTTGAAGGCTTTATTTTGTAACACAAAAGGCATTGTTAATGAGTGTGACCTCTGCTACGCCGTCCCATTTCTCCTCTTCACTCTGTTTAGCATAAATTATTACCGCTAGCATGTGGCCGACCACATCCACTTCCAGGATTAATGACTCACTCTCCCACAGACACCACACTCCAGCACCCGGCTCTCCCTCGGCTCCCTGAGCTCCCGTTTC
>NW_015531702.1:0-529 GCF_001515645.1 Sinocyclocheilus grahami
AGGAGTTGCAAAAAGAGTGAATCAGAAAACAGGAGTTTACAAAAGATTACAAAAACCATCCTGATCTCATGTCTCAGCCTGCCTCGTGCACAAGGCCATGACAGCTGTGACATTGTTTTAAATCATGACAGAGTTACCTGTCCTCAGTAAACTGCTTGGAAAAAACAACAGCTCAGGTCTCAACACTGAGTGAGTCAAAAACCCATTTATGCCAAAGGTGCAAGTGGCTGATAATATGACTGCATGACATACAGTCTTACATAGACCTAATGACTCAATGATTTCTCAGCATTAGGCTGTTAAATTGGAAAGTTTACTTTACAGGGCTTCACCACACTAGCAGTATTGATTACTATAATGCATTCCCTCACAAAACAAAAGATCCAGTTTCAAAATGTAAAGGCAGGGCGGTAAACTGGCCTTGACATTATCCACTAACAGAAGTCTTTTTTTACCACAAGAACATGCTGACTTGTAAAACTCTGTATGAAACATAAATACATCAAACATAGCAAAAATATTCACGAAA
>NW_015531703.1:0-529 GCF_001515645.1 Sinocyclocheilus grahami
CAGACAAGAGAGACCATCATTACACTATAAAGTAAATCAGCAGAGGGCAGTGGCAACTTGTGGAGTGCACACACATCGACTACAGCGCTGGGAGTGTGGCAGCATGGGCAAAAAGGAAGTTACTAGGCAAAAATAAAAAACAGCAGCCCAAGCACAGGTACCAGGTAGTAAATCAGCTTCGAGAGATCCATATCAACACATTCCTCAATAGCATCACACTAAACATCAGGAAGATGCTCTGACAGCTTTGAAATGTGGGAAAAGCATGAACATTTACCAAACACGAGGAGAAGTTTTAAAGTCAAATGACAAAACAGGCTATAGCTGAAAAGTTTAAGTATGCAAACGTATTTAAGTATCTAGTTTAAAGGTAAAGTGTGCAATTTCTATGTCACTAATAATGTCATGGACAGTTTCATTCTGCCTGAAGTACTTTTCAGTTCCTGATTAGAAATCCTACAAACTTTCTTTAAGATGAACTGTTACAACAATCACTAATGTTTTTTTTTTTTTTTTTTTTACATTTAAT
>NW_015531704.1:0-529 GCF_001515645.1 Sinocyclocheilus grahami
ATGAAAACATACAGTAGTATTATATTAAAGACACGCAGTAAGAAAGGCATATGGATGAATGAATATATGGACCAAGGTCCTACTTGCAGATTTGTTTAAACTATGTCTTACTTGGTGAACCTTGATTTGTTCCTCACAGATGCTTTTGTTGGGGGATTGATTGACCTCTTCTTTGCCTACATCTGTTATCGGCAGCACTACCCACCCATCCTGGACATAGACTGCCACCTGCCATATGCTAGTCTTGCTGTAGCGACTGGCCACAACATGCCATCCTCCCAGGATCAACCTCTACCCACTATCAATGCCACCAGCCTGCCTCTGGAGGGCATGACTGAGGGACCAGTATGACTAATAGAGACCCTCAAGGCTCACACCCCTCTGACCCCCTACCACACCAATGTGGTATGAACCACACTTGACTGACACTTCAACATTCCAATGAATTGGACAGTTACATTTTGTTTCATTATTTGTATCTCTCTCTCTCTCTCTCTCTCTTTCAATCATTAAGCAGAGTCACAGCTCC
>NW_015531705.1:0-529 GCF_001515645.1 Sinocyclocheilus grahami
TAAATCATTTTGAGCCCAAAACTCCACTTTATAACAATATAAAAAAATTTAGTTAGCAGATGCGTGTGGAGTCACAATGATTTTAGTTACAGAACATTATTTTCAGGTCCCCAATGTTTAAATGAATTCAACATTTGAGTATGACGGAGAATGAGTATGATTATACATAAGGAGTTTATTATGGCGTTTTTTCTCATGATGAGCTATCATTTGGTTTCTGACTTGGAATATAACACACAAGTAAATGGATTGGATTTATGGTTATTTTATGGTGTGTTTGTCATTTTTATAGCCACAGCTGTCCCATAGAAAACAAAATGATTATTCAGTGACGATTAAATCATGACGGAATTTCCTTTCATTATTTTAATGTTTAGGCTTGTGTACAGGGATAAAACCCTTTTAAATGAGTTGAATATGGCACCAGAAATCACACAAAGCAGAATGAAACTGTTAAACTGTAATGTCAAATTAGGTAAACGGGTTACATATACAGTATCTCACAGAAGTGAGTACACCCCTCACATTT
>NW_015531706.1:0-529 GCF_001515645.1 Sinocyclocheilus grahami
AGGTACTCTTTACACCTCTGTAATTCAACCGCTATCCATAAATATTATAATGGACTTCCATACTTATCACAAACAGACGCTGATAAGAAAACAGCGTCACGTGTTCAAATACTATGGAACGCTTGGTTTTAGACGAGCAGCAGTGCGTTACGATTCTTTCCGTCACAGATAATGTATCTAAAATCACAGGTACTGTACTCAGTCTATAAACCTTTTTAAAGTGTTATACAAATATACTTATCAAAATATCAGCCTTTGTGTATTGGTGACATCAAAAAATTTAATTTCAAGCTCAGTATAGTTTAAAGAGATGAATGTATGTTTTTCCAAACCTGTATGAGGTTCTTTCAGCTGTTGAACACAAAACAAGATATTTTGAAGAATGTTGGTAACCAAATAACTAGTTGCTGGTAGCCATTGACTTACATAGAATGAAAAAGCATTCTATGAAAGTCAATTTGTGTTTGGTTACCAACATTCTTCAAAATATCTTTGGTTTGGAACAAGTGGAGGGCGAGAAAATGATGAT
>NW_015531707.1:0-529 GCF_001515645.1 Sinocyclocheilus grahami
CTTGTAGCTGGTTTGGTCATGGTTTTATGTTGAACCAGCTTGCAGATATTTGTGGTTAATTTTGACTCTATGCATATGCATTAGGAGATTACGTTTGTGTAGTCATTTTGACAGTGGATTAGTGCAAAAAGAAAGCAGGGTGCTTAGATGAGAGAGAACATGGATTGCATAACATCTCAAAACGGGTCTGAGGCGCTCTAGGCCAGAGGGCAACAAAAACCCCTGGGTTCTTGTCAGTACCTTTTTATTTCAGCAGTGGCTTCACAAGCAGCGGAGCCTTGTGGATGCTTGAGCTAGTCACATATACAATCAAACAATTGAGTTTTGTTGCACAAGACAGAGAATGAAAGTAGAAAACAAACAGAATATGGCTGAGAGAGTGAGGTGTAACAAGGACAGTTGTTCACAGCAGGGGCCGTGTGAGGACTGTTTATGCGGCTCTCTGAGCCTATGTTTGTTTGTTCATTCAACCTCGTCCAGTATTCATATCTTAAAGGGGTCATATGATGCTGCTAAAAAGAACATTATT
>NW_015531708.1:0-529 GCF_001515645.1 Sinocyclocheilus grahami
TTAACAATGTTGCCAAAGTGATGAAACATGTAATCTAAAAAAAAATATGATTGTGTGCACATCAAGGGTCAAAATGAAATTGGCAAACAAAACGAGGCAAATTTTCAGAACATTACATTTTTTTTTGTTTGCTTGCATTGTGCCATTCTCATGTGCATGATTTTAAAATGAAGCACATTTAAACACATTTTGTATTAAAATTAAACATTTGAGCACATGAAATACGCAATGAAATATGTATTAAAAATATGATTGGTGCATATTATGAAGAAAAGTCTGGGTCAAAATGAAAGCAAATTAAATTTGCAAACAAAAAGACTTTTCAGCACATTACGGGTTTTTTCAGCTCATAGTTTTTTTTTTCTTTCTTGTGTTGTGCTATTTTCAAGTGCATGACTTTTAAACATGTTTTGTATTAAAATTAAGCACATGAAATACATAATGAAATGTATTCTAAAAATATGATTGGGTGCATATTATGAACAAATGTCAGGGTAAAAAATTAAATAAAATGTGCAAACAAAATGAA
>NW_015531709.1:0-529 GCF_001515645.1 Sinocyclocheilus grahami
ATCAAAGATAAAAGGTATTAAGATATCAAACACTCACTTAACGAATAAATATGACTAACTGAATTTTAATATTGCTGCCTTCCCTATACTGTGTAGTATTCAGTATAAGTAGTATGCTTGTATTTCATTCCAAACACATCTCATGACTGTAGATTTTAAATTATCCATCTGCTTCGAAGTACATTAACATATAGATGACCTTAACACCACAAAACATTAGGGATGACATTGCTGCAGATCTGAACACAACACATGGTATCACATAATGGTCCTCTCTATCCCGTGACAGGCAGTTTGATGAGGATCTGGATTGTGTATCCAAAGGCCTCCAGAGACTGAAGCGTCTCTCTCAAGCCTTTGATGCGTTTGGGAAAGATGATCGGTGAGTACAGCAGAAGCCCAATTCAATTCTCATTCTGTAATGAAAGAGAGAAGAATTACCCCACTGTTTGTTTTAATCTTTACATTTTATTAGCTTTATTTCTGTCATTTCGTGAGATGGGGTGAAATGTGCTCACTTGGGCATAAT
>NW_015531710.1:0-529 GCF_001515645.1 Sinocyclocheilus grahami
CTTTGTTAATTTCTCATTAACTGTTTTAGTAATGTGATGTACACATTCTGGAAACGCTGGTTGAATTGAGAACATCACTAACTCACTTCCTTTCTCAGCTGTGAGAACCTGACGCATTTGCTGTATCGCCGTTTTTCTGCACTGGCCTTTGCCAGAAAAGCTACGGTTTTGGCTCTTGATAAAACATTAATCCGCTCGATGATCGGTAGATATTAGTTTATGCATGTATATATACATTAGGACGGGAGAGAACAAAACAGAGTAACAGTCTCGCTTGGTTTTTATAGGTTTGGTGACAGCCTATAACTGCATTCCAGTCGGGGTGCTCCACATTCGTTTACGGCTGCAGTGCAGTCCTGTTTCAAAATTTAATTTTTTTGGTAATTTTTCTCCTTTGGCTGTTTACATTTGTTTCTGTTTGCTCTTTTCAGTTGTATTATATTTTTGTTTCTGAAGTTTGAATTTTTGTTCCCATTCAGTCAGACACGTTCTACGTTACGTCAGTGACTGATGAATTGGGATCTCGCCC
>NW_015531711.1:0-528 GCF_001515645.1 Sinocyclocheilus grahami
CTCTCTCTCTCTCTCATTCTCTCTGATCCACGAGGTCCGGGACCCCAGAGGCCTCTCTCAATATCCCACCTAATTACGTCTCTCAAATCAGCCACGTGTTACTACAGGAATAGCAGTAATTAAGTTGGATGGGGGAAAAAATCTAATTGTTCACAAAAATGTTTTGCGTAGTTCATTCCGGCAAGGGTTTGTGGGTGGCTGTGACAAAGGTTTTTAAAGACACAGGCGTTCTCTGAATAAATCATTCCTCTTTTTTTCACTGTGATACAGGGCTGAAATTGTAGGTGGCATCATAAGCGATCCAGTCCTTTCTTTTGCCATCAAGAATATCCACACACAAAAAAACATATATTTTTTAAAAACTCATACTAATAGAGGCAGCCCCGACAGCTTCACGAGCCCCATTGTCTTCGAGACGAAACAATAAAGGAGCAAACGTGGGCATTTTAGTGTGTGCAGCACATTTGTTATTGGATAGAAATGTTTTAAATTGTATTCTTTTAACTCATTACTCTTTTGGCCTTCAGT
>NW_015531712.1:0-528 GCF_001515645.1 Sinocyclocheilus grahami
TGATGCACAAAACCAATAAGAGGAAGGACAAATAAACTGATGGAAAATTATTAATTTCACCCTTGAGGAAAACACTGAACTTCGAACACTTCTCCCTTTGCACAGGTTATCGTCTTTCAGATCAGTTCTACAACACACTGATAGAGAAATTTGACCGTCAGAAGAAGAGCCAAGTGGCTTTTGATGACTTCATTCAGTGCTGTATTGTACTACAGGTAATGATCTGTGTTATATGCAACATTTGCAATTTTTTTTAAAGGGATAGTTTATCCAGAAATGAAAATGCTGTCTGTATTTACACTCCCTCATGTTGTTCCAATCCTTTGATTTTCTTTCTTCTGTGGAACACAAAAGGAGCATTTTCCAAGAATGTCCTGGCCACACTTTTTAATATAAAGAAAGTAAATACTGTCAAGTAAAAAAAAACAGAAATCAAACCTTAAATATATCATACAGGGTTCCCACGCTTCTTGAAAGTACGTTAATTTCAGACATATGGATTCAAGGCCTGGAAAGTACTTGAAAACA
>NW_015531713.1:0-528 GCF_001515645.1 Sinocyclocheilus grahami
CTTCCAGTGTGCCATTCCCAAAATCAGTTCAAGCACATTAAACATCTTTAACACAAACCTGCACAGCAACTTACGAGTAATAAAACCCTAGTGTTGTGCAGCTAGTGATAAAATCTGGTGTTCATTTACTAATAGCAAATGCTTTATGACTTGTGTAGTGATAATGCACAGTGTTTCCTTTGGGTGTTCTCATGTAAGCAACATCTGCGCATGCGCAGAGCATTTTCGATCTCCCCGCCCATCCCACGCGCTCTCCTTTATGGATTAGCCTGCACAACGCTTACAAGCTATAGTAGGATTAATTTATCAACTTGTGATTTTATTCATGAATGTGTATCATCACTAAAGCAAATTGTATTTGTTTTATATTATACAGTTTGTGTGAAAAATAACTTATTATTTGCCTCATTTTACCCAAACATTGACAGGGTCAAAGTAAATTATGATTATTTCTAATGTATGCAAGATTAATACACAAAGTCAATTTCCATTTTAATTGTTGTGTTAAATAATGTAGCAGTTTAAGCA
>NW_015531714.1:0-528 GCF_001515645.1 Sinocyclocheilus grahami
ATTAATGACCGGTGCATAATGCAGACCAATGGCACGAGCTTCCAGCGTTGCTCTGGTAAATTTCTTTGTTTCAGTGTTCACGGGGAAGCTACTGTTGCTAGGCAACTCGTGATACAGGTCAATAATATCCAGACAGCTTCCAAAGGGGCTTTGGGAGTAGTTCTCCATTTCAGTTCATGAAATATTAACGTCGCCACATCTGCTGGAATCCCGACTTACTCGGCTTATATGAGTGACAGCAGTGTTGCAACGGCTGGAATGCTAAATAATGTTGTTAAATGCCTTATACTTAATCAGATCTCAATAGATAGCTTTGCATAGCAAAGTATTTCAAATAAATAGTGCATTTGGAAGAAGCCGTACAGCAATTTTCCATGAGACGACATGCAATTTTTACAGTCTAATGCAAATAATAATATAGCCATTCCAGTTATATATGTGACCCTGGACCACAAAACCAGTCATAAGTAGCTCGGGTATTTTTGTAGCCAACAATACATTGTATGGGTCAAAATTATCGATTTTTCT
>NW_015531715.1:0-528 GCF_001515645.1 Sinocyclocheilus grahami
AAAAAAAAATGCATTATTGGTTTTATAGTGCTGAAAACTGGGTCTATTCAACATCAACGCATTATGAAAAATAAATAGTACACTTAGTGGGCTCATACGTTGTCTCCTTAGAGAAAGTAAGTTATAGGCGTAGCCTATTATCTAATATGTGTATTTTAGATCACATTCGTTTTAATCCAGTGACTGGATACTGACGGGAAGTTCCAGTGACGCTGATGACAGGAACTGAAATGAAAGCCGTGTGCAGAACATATCAATCCGCGGGTGCGTTCCACAGCTGTGTACCTGAAACTCAATTAACTGACTGAACTGATATGAACGATCCCCTAGATATACATTTTACTGAAACAATTTTTGACAGTATTTGCTAGAAAAAAAGCATGGTTACTCCCTGGAAATATACACTGCATTTCTAACAAAATAAAACTAGTAAGATAGTCTACATAACATCCAACTACCCAAAAGCCAAAGTTTCCAATTTTGTATTCCATAAAACCGCACTCTAAAAAATGCTGGGTTAAATACAAC
>NW_015531716.1:0-528 GCF_001515645.1 Sinocyclocheilus grahami
ACTGGATAGCTGCCAACTTGGCCATCTTGGAAATGACTGGGGCAGAGTTGACTGACTCGGGAATGACTGGAGTGGGCTTGACCGGAATAGAGATGTCAGCAGTGCTCCTGACTATCTCTGGGGAGGCGGAGGATGATTCTACAGACTCAGACACAACAGGGACTAACCTGTGTGTCTGGGAGATGACATCATTTGGCTTCACGGTTTCAGGGGAAACATGAGCAACCTCAGTAGACTCAGGAGTGACTGGGAAGGTGTCAGAGTCATAAATGGATGCAGCAGACTGAAGAGTCCTCTTCCTTCTTGTTCTTCGCTTCTGAGTGGGAGTCAGAAGAGGATCTTGGTCTTTACTTGACAAGGGAAGTGGAGCGGAGTGGTTACTGCATGCTGGCTTCGGTGGAGGAGGCATACCTGGAGAAGTCCCAGAAATTCAAAATCTTGAGGCTAGCCATCTCCCACTTAGGCCCAGGCTCATCTAAGCAGGCATTGAAAATGTCTTTGAGGGTGGTGTCATCATAATCAAGCCCC
>NW_015531717.1:0-528 GCF_001515645.1 Sinocyclocheilus grahami
ATCAGTTGCTTTCTTGTTCTTTGAAGATTCATCTGGTCAGACTCTTGCTGCTCCGCTGCTTAACCTACCTTCTAGGAAGAGGTGAGAACAATATTATGTTCTTAGTACAGATTATTTACTATATCAATATGTACTTTTTAAATATTTGGTGCAGTTAAAGGGTCTAAAAAGGTTGTCAGGGACCTGCAAATATGGTTCTTATAACATTCTGAGCTATTAATAACTGCTGTGAGAACAGTCAAAGATGTGTCTTATGGTCACTGTAACATCTTCATCCTTCGTGGCTATACTTACTTTTTGTGATATGTCCATATGCGTCAACAGGAACGTACAGTACTATGAGAAGATCACCGATCCGCTAGATCTCAGTACCATAGAGAAGCAGATCCTCACTGGGCACTACAAAACCGTCGAGGCATTTGATTTGGACATGCTGAAAGTGTTTCGTAATGCTGAGGTTAGTCCCACTTCTCTTATACTCGCTAGGGCCTTTCGCACCGCGGGAAGCTTTTCATAGTACCAGAACTA
>NW_015531718.1:0-528 GCF_001515645.1 Sinocyclocheilus grahami
AAAAAATGACAAAACACAATTACTAAACCCTATGATTTAAATTATAATGAAAATGGAAAATATAAAAACATTCAAAATATTAATATAACAGAATCTTGATACATTGGCTCTTTGAAGAAAAACATTCATATTGACTGATTACAGTGTTAAAAAATATTGTTTATCACATTGAATCAATAATCATTTCATACAAAGTGGTGTAAACTGAATCGAACCCAATCGTGAGAAATCATTAAACTCTTCAGGCTCCACAAATCTTAAAAAGAGCAAATGTCCAGTCAGCTCTCATTATATTTTCTTCCCATGCACATGCACAAAATGATCTTTTTATTATCTCTCTCACTCTTTATTGCTTTCATTCCGAAACAAAGAAGCTCAGAGACACAAAGAGAGAGCATAGGCAGGTCAGGAGGCCAACTCATTTGTGTTTCTGAGCTGCGCTCGGATTTCTGAAGAGAGAAATACAGATGAAAAGAATGAAGAAGTGAAACAGGGATTGCAAAAGAAAGAATGGATAGTGCAAAGATG
>NW_015531719.1:0-528 GCF_001515645.1 Sinocyclocheilus grahami
AAGAGAGGAACGAAAGCCTCCCTTCCTGCTCTTTTTCACCAGAAACGAACGAGGCATAATGAACAGAGAGCTAGCAACAGAGAAGATTGTCCTGCAGGACTAAATATGGAGAGACGAAAATAAATGACAACCATATATACAGTGACATGATGCATATTAAATCTCAGCATAATATATGTATTGATTTAAATGAGGATTAAATGTTGTGCACTAGTAACTAATTTTGATATAATGAAAAAAATAAATAAATGGTTTTATTTATTTATTTTTGTCAGGGGATGCACAGATTCTCTTAAGAGTCTAAAATATTTGTTCCTATATCTCTCTGCATGGCTTTGCTCTGAGTAAGCATAAATGACTCCTAATTTTGCAAGCAACAGCCTTCTTGAGGGCAAAAATGCATTTCTCGAATAAAAGGATGAAGATTTTTTTGTGTGGATAATTTACGAAATACAAACTCAGGATACTAAACGGAAATGTGTTCTCATCTTGCAAGTCAGAGATTCTCAAATGATAATCAGAGCAACT
>NW_015531720.1:0-528 GCF_001515645.1 Sinocyclocheilus grahami
CACACTCTCACACTCACATTCAGTCATTGTATTGCATCAGTGTATTTATTACTTTGTCTTTTTATCTTGTGCAAAGTTAGAAGGAACTGAATTTTGGGATGGCACACAGTAATACTAATACACAGATAGTATATTAGTATACTATTATACACTGTATACATAGTATATACTTTATACTGCTTTAAAAAATAATAATAAATACTGTCATTCGGTAGCCTATGCAAAATGTTTCAAACAGTAGCTAGACTGTTGAATGCTAGACATGTTGTCACGTTTTTAATTCCAGTGAGTGAATAATTAATTAAATGAATCTGTTATTTTGCATTTTAAGTCTATGTATGTGTAAAAATTAGTTTACTTTTAGAAGTTCAGTCAAATGAGTAATGGGGAAAAAAAACAAGTACAGCACATTGCATTGTAGGTTACAGGACAGTGAAGTGTGCTCTTGTATACTACACATTTAAGCTAAAGTAGAATATCATCCATTCATGCATTTAAAGAAAATACACATTATATATAATATATATA
>NW_015531721.1:0-528 GCF_001515645.1 Sinocyclocheilus grahami
AAAAATGTGCCCCCAGGTACGTATTTGCCATGAGACTGGGTTGCAATTAACACACTGGCTTAAACTTGAAATGTAAAATGAAATAGGAAAGACTGTTACATTCTTTCAGACTTTCTACTTCAAAACATACTCAAATAATCTTTGTTTTATTTACAAATTCGAAAAATATTTTTTACAGTGTAGGTAGGTAGGTAGGTAGGTAGTTAGATAGAGAGACAGACAGTGTGGAAGAAAAATTCATTTTAGTGATTTTATTAATCCTGTATGATTTTACTCCTATGCTTATGGAACAAGTGTGCGTGGCCTTCCTTACTTAGAACTGCTTTGCAGTCTGAATGAGATATGTGTTGAAGCCTAAATAATAAGATGTATGAGGTGACAGGAGGCCCACAGACCCTTAGTTGGGCCTGGGGGAAACAACTGGAAGACATAGAGGTACTTGTCCATGACCCAAGAGGTCACCATGTTCCTAAAATATGAGATTAGGAGTCTTAGGAGTATGCTGTAGTAGAATGTGTTTTTGACTAT
>NW_015531722.1:0-528 GCF_001515645.1 Sinocyclocheilus grahami
AAAAAATTAGACAAAGGCTTCCGTCAATGAGGGTCACAGTGCCTGCCTTCAATTACAACAGCACTAAAACATGTCATGGAAAAGAACATTGTTCTATTCTATATTATGAAACATCGGTAAGAAAACATTTCAACAAAAGATTCATCAGATGAATGATTTTCAAGTCGGCCACATTTCTTGCACTCAACATTTCTCCTAAAAAGTCTGGGTTCTAAACATTCTACAATACTTAGAACATTTCATACAACAACAACATCTACACGCTTCCTCCCTTCACCTTCTTTAGAACGTAAAGGATTCCGATGCTGTCCACGGTGACGAACGTGGTGAAATCGCCAGACACGTGGATCTTCTTCAGATTGCCTCCCATCGTGTAGAACGTCTGCAAGGCCTCTCCGGTCTCCACGCTCCACCACTGCAACGAACAAAAAACACAAGCAAAATTAACTCAATGTCTGTGTCTCGTTGTAAATATGACAATATTTTTGACAGCACAACACGTGCAAACCTTCACACACAGACACCTGA
>NW_015531723.1:0-528 GCF_001515645.1 Sinocyclocheilus grahami
CACTGAACTGTACACATGCGAATGTGTTGTTAAATTATTGAAATACCAAACCAACATTGATATTGTCTTTCTTTTTGTACAGATCTTGTAAAAATTTTAAGTTGATTCATTTTAGATTATTTATAAGTATTTTGTCTTTTTATAACTATTTAGCATTAAACATTGATCAACAAATGACATTATTTCAGACATTATTTCAATTATTTCTGATGTATACAGAGTATACAGTGAAATTCTTACTGCTTCCCCCAAATAATTATAGCAGCAAATTTACAGACAGGAGAGAAAAGATCTTGATATAAGAGAAGCAGAAACAGAACATCTAGCTAAAATTATAGTGTTGTTTTCAGAATGACATAACTCCTCACAGAATAATGTTTTAAACTGCTAAACATCTCTAATACACAATAATATTTCCAAATTAAAAAAAGAAAAGGAATTGTTTCTACAAACACACTTAGACCTCAAATCACAACCTTGCTGGCAAACTGGGACACTTTCATATTTTATTTCAAAGTCGGTTCCACA
>NW_015531724.1:0-528 GCF_001515645.1 Sinocyclocheilus grahami
AACACACACCTGGAGCAGTGGGCAGCCATTTATGCTGCGGTGCGGCTCCCGGGGAGCAGTTGGGGGTTCGGGGCCTTGCTCAAGGGCACCTCCACCTGGAGCAGTGGGCAGCCATTTATGCTGCGGTGCGGTACCGGGGAGCAGTTGGGGGTTCGGGGCCTTGCTCAAGGGCACCTACATTCACTCCCCCCACCTACAATCCCTGCCAGTACGAGACTCGAACCCGCAACCTTTGGGTTACAAGTCCGACTCTCTAACCATTAGGCCACTACTTCCCCGTCGAAGCAATGGGCACGTGTTACAGTCACCAGCACACCTCACTGGAAGCATATAAATTGCCTTTGTCCACTTTATGGTGAGAATTCAAAGTCTCAGGCCAAGCGTGGAAAATGGCAGGTGGGTTTCAGATAACGGCTTGAGCGTTCACGAGGGAAGACAAATGGCTTGGCTGCTGCCTGTTGCTGTCCTTCATGTTATTGGAGAATAGCATAGATATAACTTGTTAAAGGGCTAGTTCACCCAAAAATT
>NW_015531725.1:0-528 GCF_001515645.1 Sinocyclocheilus grahami
ACAAAATTCAAACAATAAATGCCATTTTGCCGCTCTTTAATGCGGCGCGACAGACACGTGGTTAGAATACCCAACCGAATCGAATCTAGCTAACGTTAGCGAACCAGAATCGAATAGATTCGTGAAATATCCAGTCCTAACCATCAAAACAACAACAATAATGACTATATAAGGATCAAGACATAAATAGTCCAAATGTTCAATAACTAATTTATTCACACAAAAAAAATTCTGTTTTCGTTTTGCTTTGTTTTGAGTTTTTGTTTTGAAATGTGCAAAAGTACGCACAAAAATAAACACTTTTAAACACATACTTCATTCAAATTGATAATGATAACACAGCTGCAGGCAAAACAGAATGGGTACTACAATTATCCTACTGTAAAATCCTAATACATTCATATGAGATCTATTTCAAACAGTTCCAGAATGTTGTTAATATCTTTTTTGCGATGACAGCAGTGACCAAAACCACCTCAACAGCAGTAAGTGTGGCTACTGTGATATGTTTGCAGAAAATATGGATAG
>NW_015531726.1:0-528 GCF_001515645.1 Sinocyclocheilus grahami
TATATATATATATATATATATGACAGCTGTACCACATGGTGGAACGATGCACAAGTCTATTGACGATCAGTCGAATAATGAGCTTTACACACTGACAACTGTCTTTATCATCATTAAATATAACTGTTGCATATAAGTCTCCTCAGGAGAGCTTTGTGCAGTTCCACTGATTACCATACAAAGAAAAATCATTACAAATACAATAGAAACATGACAGAGGCAGAGTAATTTCCAATTAGCGCTCTGCACTGAACTGTCAGATGAACTGGAGCTGTATAACGCGAGCGCTTCCTTTCCAGAAATGAGAAAGAGATGCCTGATAGATGACTGGAAAATACATTTATTTTAACTCTGTGAAAAAGAAGAACAATTTAGCATACTTTTAAAAAGATTACTTATTATGGAATTAATATACTTTTAAAAGAATATACTTAAAAAAAGGTTAGTTCATCCAAAAATTTAAATTAGGCTGCGTTTTGCTCAACCCCGAAGCATCCTAGGTGTATATGACTTTCTTCTTTCAGACGA
>NW_015531727.1:0-528 GCF_001515645.1 Sinocyclocheilus grahami
ACATAACATAAACATGCTTTTAGATAGATTACTGTTTATTAAAGTCACTTTCTTAACTTTTATAATTGTATAACTTTATAGAATTCTTTCACATATTTCTTACATATAACCACTAAGATGAAAATATGAGGGGAAAAATGTACAATAAATTTATAAAAAATTTAATTAGTTAATACCTTATGTTATGTTATTTCAAATTGTTTTTTTTTTACTTTCAGTAAATATTAAAATAAATATATGCTTTTTTTACATAAACATGTATATGTAAAATGCTACTTAATATTTATAAAAAAACAACAACAATTGAAACAGAGTCGTTTGTGTCTATGATTTTGATTTCTAGACCACTGATGCTTTCATAGTGAAAGAGGACATGACTCCTGAGCGCTCACGTCAGGAGAGAAACATGTTCATCTTGATCTTTCTGAAAGTCTTTCTGAAATCCTGAAGAACCAGGAAGAATCAGCTTTCCAAACGGCAAAGGCAGTGGCCTGATAAAGTGACTGTAGAGAGAGCTAGATGCTCCTC
>NW_015531728.1:0-527 GCF_001515645.1 Sinocyclocheilus grahami
TAGTTTGATGGTGCCAATCTTGGCCCATCTCGTCCGCACGTGGGCGTTGATTCAGGTGCACATCCCCCGCAAGCAACAGCGTAAAAAGTAGGTATCCAGAAAATTTCCTCAACAATTTTGATGGTTTACATTTTATCACATTATTTTCCGATGTAACAGTTGGAATGATCGCCTTCCCATAATTAAGAATACTGCGATAGGATGCAAATTGTCCAACAGGCAAAGATGTACCGATATATCCAAGGTACGAAGGAAGCACCAAGTGATTTGAACAGGAGATCACATTTTCTGTATACTGAGCTTGATTCATTTCCATACACGGTCGTACCGAATTGACTACAAGTGCCACAACATAGAACATAGTCCATAAAATAATCTTACTTCGAAAAAAGTGGCTATGAACAAAGCAATTTTTAGGAAAATGTTGGCTTGATAGCAACGAGCCAGCACCTGCCCGACCTCTCACTGCTGCCGACGCCATTTAATTAATCATAACTAGTTATAATTAATTATGAATATTTTAGATC
>NW_015531729.1:0-527 GCF_001515645.1 Sinocyclocheilus grahami
ACAGTCGTCATTGATGTGTCATATGTTTATACATTAAAATGTGTGCGCGCATTTTTATTTATTTTTTATGAAGTGCAATGAACTAAATGAACTCCTCATGGTGTGGCCCAACATTTCAACAGGAGACACTTTCTCAAATAAGATACCAAAAAGAGATATATGCTGTGTTCTGGCATTCCTAAGCAGATTGTCTCGGATTTAGAGTATCACTGTAATGACTGTAATCTGCCATTGATACGAAATATAAAACGATCATAGTGATAGCCAATCTTCACCTCTTGCTTTGTCTCCATACCAACTGAGAGCTCTCCAGACGTAATCTGCCAGCGCCTGCTTCTGAAAAATGCCCCAGTAGGGTCTCTGTAGGCCTCGCGTCACACGGAACGTTGGAAATTGGTTTCTGTCCATTGGAAACTGAGCAATTTACGCTGCTTGGTCCTCTGCCCCTCTGAGAAATTGTACTAATTTCATGCCTTTCCTGACTGAGTCAGTGTCTTTCCTCAACATGCATCAACATAACTGTTCTC
>NW_015531730.1:0-527 GCF_001515645.1 Sinocyclocheilus grahami
TGTTACAGATTCAACTGAACGGTAATACATGAACAGCACTATTGGCTTGTGTGCGAAAACATATGGTCTTCATAGATCTTATGGAGGCAACATCATTTGTTGTTGCTGTACCATGGACAATTTAGGGGAAGCAGCAACAGTGGAATGTTTTTCATTTGAATCGATTTCATTTTCTGCAGTTCTATGAAAATTCTATTTGCTGTACTTCTTGTTGTCTGATAAAATTAGGTTATTGTGCATGAAATTTGGACTGTATAGTGAGTATAAGACATTGTTGATTGCAGTTGACCACTTTTTTAATATCACCAGGATTTTACAATAAAATACTCTATTCAGAATTTTACTGTGGATAAAAATGCAGACTAAGCCATTTTCTGTCACAACATAACAAATTACTGCAAAACACAGCAGACACAGCTAATCATTAGTGACAATCACCAGTATACAGAAATATACTTTAAAGGGATTGTTCACCCAAAAATGGTGAACAAAGGCCTCCTGTAACGAATCGATGCGTTTTTGTAAGA
>NW_015531731.1:0-527 GCF_001515645.1 Sinocyclocheilus grahami
GAGATGAAAAAGAACTGGCTGAAATTTGAGAATCTTTTCTTTTTCATGTTTCTGAATCACTTTTCCATAAGAAAGAATTGCAACATATATCACTGTCAAGAACATGACGTTTTTGTATTTTTGCTCATATCAGAGTCATATCATTCAAAGTCTGTAGATTATGTAAAAGCAATTTCTGTTCATCTAATGCAAAAGCAGAGAACAGCGTCCTCGTATTACTAATGCTATCCTTTCAAATACTGACTTTGTTTCTCTTTTCACTGCAGATGGACTCACCTGATGTGTGCCAGCCGTTGTGGTCACAGCAGTTGCTGGGGGGTTATTAGTGTACACACTGGATGTAGTGAAACAGGAACCTGATTGGGGATGAAGAACAATTATACAGGATGTCAAACAACCAAAGCGTACGATCATGATAAGATTTACTGAATGAAATGCTGTTAATGGAAGTGGTTTTGGCTGATGGAACTGGGCGGGTCTTTCTCCCCAGCGGTCCCGTACTGATAAGGCTGTGAGGTGCAGAGAGC
>NW_015531732.1:0-527 GCF_001515645.1 Sinocyclocheilus grahami
AACATTTTCTGTATTCCATCAGAAGGATTCTAACATTTGCAAAGTGCCTGATCATGTCAGTAAGGTATGATTAAATGTCAAAACTGCAATACAAGCTTTCGAAGCACACTTTTAGTAGAGTTGATGAATATTGACAATGAATATTGTACAAATCATAATGGCACTGCACGAAAGTATCCATGTTAATTCTAAAAGCTTTCTAAAAAATTCTCCACTCCATAGTAACTTCACAACCCCCGTTTACTGCATAGATTTCTGCAAGCACAGATTCTGCATGTGCCTGCTTATGGATTGTGGCTTTGCTGTCAGCTTCAATTTAGTTTAAAACGGCCTCATAGCTAGTCTGCATTATACTGATTCATAGAACAATCCATGCTGAAATGTGTCACTTAAAGCACTAAGATTGCTTGAAAAAATATAAATGAATACATACATACATATATACATCTGCAACTCTTTTCTAACAAGCTTGAGAAATGTACTTTTTTTGTAAATTTCTAAACATGTTTTTAAGTCACTCTTTTTAC
>NW_015531733.1:0-527 GCF_001515645.1 Sinocyclocheilus grahami
ATTTATTTATCTTTAACAATAATCGAAAGTGGATCAGAACAGTGCTGCTTTAAGTAATGACTATTTGCATTGGGTTTCTGTAGCGATCTTTGGCACATTCAGGATGATGTTTGCAGTCATTTGATACACCATGATTAATTCACACTGTAAAGTGAGAAGACGCATGACAGCGGAGTGGCACTATGAGACTCATTTGCATTGTAACGTACACTTCTCTTTACACACTGATCCAACAGAGACAAAGTGAATCCCCCTCGAGCCATCCAAAAACTCAACCTGACACTAGTCAATCAGTGTGTGCTATTCATCTGATTAGGAATGGATTTTTCCTAATCCTGATCAACTCTTCAATATAAAGAGACAACTTGAGTCTTGCATTTTAAGATCATTTTTGTTCCTTAATCCATTCCTATTTTAGTCCTGCAGTTCAGGTGTTTCAAATAGTTGTAATGTATTTGAATAAATTAACATTATGAACATGCTTGCAAACAATATTCCAGCTGTCATCCTTACAAAAGCTGTCAGAG
>NW_015531734.1:0-527 GCF_001515645.1 Sinocyclocheilus grahami
ATAACCTGTCCAATGCCCATCTTCCTTATTGGTTATAAATCTGAATCTATACTCTCCAGAATGTGCTTGATTAATATTACTGATCAAAAGTGAACAATCTGAGGTTTTGTCTCCAATGTATTGAAATGATTGACTATTGTTTGCTTCACTATCATAAACATATGGCTGATAATGACATTTGCCATAGTTTGATCTCATTGAACACCATAGCACTTGCTTTATGTTATTTTCAGGTGGATACGTAAATGTGCAGTTAATAGTGACATTGGATCCCCTCGCAGCACAGATCGAAGGAGGATAACGCACACTCCACTGATCACTGACAACAGCTGAGGAGCACAGAATGCTTTAATTATAATATTTGTTACTGTAGATAGTTGAAATGGATAATTAAAATATCTTTTGACACAATATCCGTTTTAGATATTATCTAGAACATCTATTGTGACAGTTTTTAAGAACTTATTTACATTATACAATGGGATCCAAAAGTCTGAGCTCACATAAAAAAAGCATTAAATGCATTA
>NW_015531735.1:0-527 GCF_001515645.1 Sinocyclocheilus grahami
TCCCACTTAGCCTCTCACATAAATACATGCCCACTCTTAATTTTTTATTTTTTTTATGTAACCATGGTGAAGAAATGCTGTAAACACTTTCAATTGGCTGACATATTCTTAGATCTCTCTAATCTACATCTCACCTATCCATTACACATGCCCTGCCATTTCTTCACTAGTGTCATTCATTTCTCAGCCTCAGAGCCTCCAGACAAGATGTAGCTGACACAAGTGGACCAAGGTAAGCCGGAATAGTACATTTTGAAGTCGCGCGCTACCAGCTCATAAGGTGTGTGAGAGAGAAATAATAAAGCATGTTTTCATTTGTTCTGATTAACCAACTCTGAAAATAGCGACACTGTTACAGCTGTGGGATCCCAGCAGTTACCATAGATACCATCTTTAAGGAGAGGGACAGAGGCGTCTTTGTCTCTAGAAACACCGTAGCAACCACAGATATTCATCGGTGAAGAGAGCCATGAAATATCCGACAGAGAGTCAGAGTGTGTCTTTCAGAGACAAGATGTTGTTACATG
>NW_015531736.1:0-527 GCF_001515645.1 Sinocyclocheilus grahami
CAAGACTCTGATATGAGCATGTTCACTTGGTGGAAAGACACATTCAGTAAACAATTTAAAAGAGTGGGAAAAAGTAAACAAAGTTTCTGTAGGCAATATTCTCAATTATCATAAGAAAGTCATTAATATTTCAGTGTTCTGCAGCACCATCACACCAAACCCCTCGAAATATGAGGCACACAGCAAGCTGTAGTCACGACTATTGAGAGTTGAACACACTACGTCTTGAAATCCATAAGGCCATATCAATCATAATTTAATAAACCTCCACATTCTGCACCGACAGCAGCTTGAGAGTTTCCATGTTTTCCCACTTATTATTTCCTTGAGCTTTTCTGCTGATGTTAGACCATTAAGGGGGCTGAAGGCTGTTGGTTATGGTTGGGGCTGGTGATTACCCATGCCAGCGGGTTGCTAGTTTCTCCCCAGACGCCTGTATGAATGCTGACTGATGATGATGCCTCCTTCTCTCCTGCGTTCCCAAATGCAGCTACTGTCCTCCATGGAAATAACTGCCACTAGCATTC
>NW_015531737.1:0-527 GCF_001515645.1 Sinocyclocheilus grahami
TAAACAGCAAATTAGGAGTTTATTGAGGCAAAAGTCGTAGTTAATATTGAGTTAACAGTGAGAATTGGTCCCTACAGTGTGACCTTATAATCATATAGACACATTTCAAAAACAACCCACTGAATGCTGATAATGACTGGGACAAACACACTATATATTTGATCAAAAACAAACCTTTTACGTGTTTAGCATTTCTGGACAGAATATGAGTGGAAATGAAGTTAAATGATCCTCAAACAGACAGGAGCTGCCAAAAGTTCAGACTCATTCTGTGTCCGCTTCCGGGAAACTGAGATAGTTTGCAGAGCAAGAGTCAGTGAAAATGTGTGACTGATAAATTATGGCATTGTAATGCAGAAAAACTGGAGCATGCAAGCACTTTTCCAGCAGGAGGAGACGATGCTGGGTGAGAGCCCATGCAATTTTACACTCTCTGCGAAATTATTTGGCGTGGCAGTTCAGTCCCATCAAAATACTGCCAGCTCTATGAAAACTGAGGAGAACTGACATCCAAATGTGTCGGTGAC
>NW_015531738.1:0-527 GCF_001515645.1 Sinocyclocheilus grahami
TTTTAAACGCAGACCATAATGTCCAGATGTGGTCTCTACAGTGAAGCATGACAGACAGACAAACAGAGTCCGGCGTAGTTCTGCTGGTTCAGCTGCACCGATCACAACACTGCATCCTAGCTTTCCTCACATTACTGGCCAACGGCGAGTCGTCGGCGGATTTCAGGTGAGCGCGTATCTTATGCATATAATTGGATATTAATTATATTTGACATGTTTGATTTGGGCAAATGATTTAAATACAGAACCATCAACGATGTGTCGAACTGTAACGTTACATAAACAAAACGCCAGATGACATTAGCTGTCTAACCCCTAAACATATCATTACTACTAAATATATAACGTTACTTCATTCCAGTTTACAATATTCTAAATACGTATTTAACAACAAAAGACCTTCAAATGATAAACCGTACACTACCTTGTGATTGCAGCGCTGTCGCAGAGGACGCCAGTGAATGACATCACACTGCGCTTTGCATTCTGGGACATGTAGTTCTGAGCTTTGACGCTAAAAAAGGGCA
>NW_015531739.1:0-527 GCF_001515645.1 Sinocyclocheilus grahami
GCTTTAAAATGCCATTTTCATTCTCAAGGAAAGCTCATCGTAGCCCTGTCACTTGTTTAACGCTGTACTCCTCAGCTCAGAGAACAGGCCACAGACTCTATCACTGTGTTAGAAGGAGCCCTGAACATTAAAAAAGACTTCTACATCCACACGCTTCGAACCCTAGACCTGCTGGCTGCTGATCCCAGTACAGCCAATGGAGAGACTGAGTCGTCCACCGCAGGACTGCGCATCAGCGCTGATCACCTGCACTGTCAGGTGTGTCCTACAGGGAAACAAATCACACTAGTTAACTCTGCTGTAATGTGCTCATTTGTCATGCGAAGATCTGTTCTGTTATTAAAGGATTAGTTCACTCAAAAATGGAAATTTGCTGAAATTTTACTCACCCTCAGGCTATCCAAGATACAGATGAGTTAGTTTTTTCATTGCAAAAAGATTTGGAGAAATGTAGAATTACATCACTTGTTATGCAATGAATTCTCTGCAGTGAATGGGTGCCGTCAGAATGTCCAAACAGCTGATAA
>NW_015531740.1:0-527 GCF_001515645.1 Sinocyclocheilus grahami
CAAGAGTGTGTCTGCCTCCCGAACAATGTTAGGCAGGTTATTCCAAAGTTTGGGCGCTAAGAGTCAAGCGATTCTTCTGGGGATAAAATAATGTCCTCCCCCAAACTCCATTCTGTCTGATCCATAGCTTTATATTCAAAGTGCTCTGTCATAAAAGCACACCGTAGGACTGGGGAGGACATTAATCTCTGGTTGAGTGGACTGCGAAAGATGTAGAAGCGTAAAGGATGCAGTTCAAGTAGCATTGCTCAGATTCAATCGTGATTTTTAAAGTGAATACAATTTATATGGCAGGCTTAATAAGATTTCTTGTAAACAACTGTGACAACCGTCATCTTTATAAACTTAGCAAACGAAAGAGCGAAAATTGTAAGACATTTAACAAATGTTTCTTGTTCCAAAGATTGCCAGACAGGAGTTACTGCTTCTGATCAAAGTTAATAGAGAATATTCAGTGCCATCTGTGATGACAGACTTGCCTGCATAAGCAGTTACAGAGATGCTAACAATCATAAGAGCTGCATGCA
>NW_015531741.1:0-527 GCF_001515645.1 Sinocyclocheilus grahami
AAGTGATAGTTTTGAAAACCGATCTTACACCAAAACAAACAAAAACGTTTCTTCCCTTTGCAACCTTAAAGAGTTAAGATATATACCAATGGAGTTCAGCATGAAGGCCTTATGTACAGCATTTTGTTAAAAGAGAAGGAAAATCAGAAAAGAGGGTAAAGAAAGAAAAAATGTACTATTTCAAAGCATTTGTCATCGTAACCTATGATATACAGTGTTAGTCTACAAGATAGGAGTTACACAGATGGTCTCTTGTACATATAATGCACCTCCTTTTAAATATTCACTTATATATCAGCATAGATTATATTGATCGTTGATCGGTTGATCTAGCGGTAACTAGGAAGAGTCTTTTTTCAAAAGGTTATTTGAGAACCCATCATCTTGCTCCTGAGGATTCATACATCCAGTATTGTCTCTAATTCTACCCTGTCTCTAAAAAAATGAACCAAAACTAGAAAAGAAAAAACAGAGAGAAAATGAACGCATACTGAACAGCGAGACCTGCGATCACCACGGGTAGTACA
>NW_015531742.1:0-527 GCF_001515645.1 Sinocyclocheilus grahami
ATTCAAATAGAAAACAGCTATTTTAAATTATAATAATATTTCACAGTATTAATGTTATTACTGCATTTGTGCTCAAATAAATGCAGCCTTTGTGAGCATAAGAGACTTCTTGCAAAACTTAAACCAACATTTTTGAACTTCTTGTTTACTTGTTACTGAAATAGAATATTAGCCATTTTTAGTCTATCAGCTTGTGATTAGCACAACTAAAGAAAAATGAATACATTTCTATGGAATTTCTGGAAATGACAGTTTTGTTTGTGTTTCATGACCATAGGAACCTGTTATAACTTTTAAACGATAACTTTGTGATTAATTGCCTTGAGTGTTTTTGTAGCTCCCAGTCCGGTCACCTTGCTGCCAGTGCAGAGGACATCAGCGTCTCTCAGCGTGCGCTGGAGGGCCGGCCGGGGGGTCTGTGACTCATTCATCCTGTCCATCAGAAACTCAACCTTTATCCTGCAGACCTGTCAAAGTGTGTCTGATGACAGGTGCGGATTTAGATCAGTTATCTGCCCTGAAGATTC
>NW_015531743.1:0-527 GCF_001515645.1 Sinocyclocheilus grahami
TAGTGTTTTCTTCTGCCCGCTTGTTACTTCCAGCAATGGACTAGCGAACATCAAATAACCGATCAAGGGCGTCTGCAGTAAGTGGCTGATGTGGGCTGCAAAAAAGGGGTCTGAAGGCTTCTTTATGTTTAACAACAGCCGTCAACAATCCTAGAGTCCTCAGGCCCTTCTTGAGTCTTCAAGAACAAAAAAAATAAAACTTGAAATGCTACAAATTTTGGTACAAAGGGTTAAGTGTTTTTGACAAAACAAAACATTTATTTTTATATATATATATAGAAAATGGGATAAAGATCACAAAAATCACAATTCTCAACATGATTGAACAAAATGACATATTATAAATATATTTTTTTCCATGTACATTGTGATAAGAGAGACTTTAATTCAGGAGTCTTAATTCAACTTGTAATATACTTGTTGCTGCAATAATGACACTCTGACACTGCATTACCACACTCAATTACAAGTCCAAAAAAATTATTTCAACCCCAAACAATATTTCAGGTTTATTTATCTATTAGCTT
>NW_015531744.1:0-527 GCF_001515645.1 Sinocyclocheilus grahami
ATAATAATAATAATAATAATAATAAATGATCATCATCATTACTAAATAAAAATCTCATATTACTAAACAAAAACAAAATCAGAAATATTACTATTATAATATTGTATTGCAGTCTTTGTGATTTAATAATCACAAGCCATATTGCGATTTCAGTTTTATTTCTAATAATTGTGTAGAGCTTATACTGACACAAACAGCTCATGTGAATGTTCATTAAACACTAAAATGTCTGATGGGTTTTACTGTAAATGGGCAACCCACGTGGAAATAAAAACAAAGAAATATCATGCAAAATGATGAATGATGATCATCATACTAACTATAATAACAGCTCACTGAAATAGAAAATGACTCTTAGTCTAATTTTAAAAGTTTGGCATTAGTTTGTGCTTCAAACCATCCCACGCATCTTCAAAATCATTCAATTAAAAATAGAATGAAAATATTCATTCATATATAGTCGCATTATAACACTCTCAAGTGTCTTATTGTCATTATAAAACAGTTACTACATAATACAAATATTA
>NW_015531745.1:0-527 GCF_001515645.1 Sinocyclocheilus grahami
ACATCAAATCTCTGTTCAATGACCTGCTGAGTCATTGTGAAATATTCCCAAAAGTTCATCTCGGGTGTCTGTGTGAAGGTTGAGGCGAGTGTTTCTGCTGTGAGTCACATGAATTATTGCAGCAGTCGCTGTTTAATGTTCACAAATCACATCACTAGTGTGTAAAAGATCATCGGTCGCTATGAATTCAGTGTTGTAATAACATTAAACTCTTTATATTTGTTCTGGCAGCAAACATTACTTTCAAAGACAAGATCTTTTATGGGTTTATGAAACCTTGGTTGGGTAAGTGATGTCCAAACACACATCTGAACACACACTCTCTGTCCTAAATATTATGCAAGAATTACAGTACTGCTTAAAAGTTTGGGGTCAGTTACAATTTGTTTTGAAAGAAATTAATACTTTTATTCATTTACACAATAAATTGATCAAATGCGGCGATAAAGACATTTATAATGTTACACAAGATGCAAGATTCGATTCATCTGTGAATCCTGAAAAATAAAATGCATCACAGTTTCCAC
>NW_015531746.1:0-527 GCF_001515645.1 Sinocyclocheilus grahami
AATAGCAGGCAGACGTAGATGGACGCGCCACATAGTTTGCGTTCATAACATCAGCTTGATATACTTACAAACTCATTGGATTTAGCGCGTGCATCCATCATATCACGCTGCCTAAACGCAAGAAATATTTTCTCGTCAGGTAACGGTACGTTACAGGCAGTGTGAGAGGTGAGGATGGCCGATGTGGTGTTAGGCGTTGGAACAGGTGTGTTTATCATTGCTTTAATCTGGATAGTGACTCTGGCGCTCAACATTGTTCTGTCGCGCGCAACCGGCCCAACAAAGTAAGAGCACACTTTCAGGTTTTCGGCACATGCTCGATAGTAGGCTATTGTATCATGAATAATCACAATGTTATTTCCTCACCAGGTTAGGAATGATACCTATATTCCTTCTGGCGCTCACCATCACGCTGGTTTTAGTGTTCTTCCCTCGCGCCCCTGAAGTTCCCTCCCCTGAGAGAGCAGTTCTGGTGAGTGCAATAATATTTACATAATGTACTTTATTATAAATATATAGGAATTGTC
>NW_015531747.1:0-527 GCF_001515645.1 Sinocyclocheilus grahami
CTGGGCTGAAGTGCTTTGCAGGTCTGGTTTAAGCTGGTTTTAGCTAATCTCCCGGTCCCTCTTAAACCAGCAGAACAGGTTCAAAGGTTAGTCACCTTAGGCTGGTTTTAGATGCTTATTTTAGTCGATATGTATGTTAGCATGGCTCATCTTGCAATTACAAACCGGTGTGACGTTCGTTCTTAAACAGGTGCACAGTAAGTGGAAAGTTTCTAATGTTCTTGACCTATAGCTGAAGTTTCCTGTCATCTACAATCAATTTTAGTGAAAACAGACACAGAACACAAGAAAACTTCAAGCAACGACTCCAGATGTACACGTTTCGTGTGTGTTTGGGTCAGACCGGGCCTCAGAGAGCTGGCAGATGAACTCAAAAATCAGTAGGAACACCACAGAACTGGGAACCGGCCTCATCGTCGACTGCTTCCTTCTGGATGGCCTGTGATGAGAGACAGAAATCCTGCTGCCAGGTCTCTAATCTCCTTTAAACTGTCACTTTTCATTTGCATGCATGTTTTTTTTTTTTT
>NW_015531748.1:0-527 GCF_001515645.1 Sinocyclocheilus grahami
ATAAACATCATTCAATGTAAATTGTGATAATCGTAATTAATTATCACAATTACAATTTCAAGGGAATAATCGACAATTATGTCATATTTTTGTCATAATTGTGCAGCACTACCAGTAGTGTAAAATGAAATGCATAAAATATAATATACAAACTTTATATATTTTCTTTTGATTTTTTTTTTTTGTGTGTGGCAAACTGTAGCTTTGTATTGCCACAGAGTATAAAGACAAACTGTTTTTAAATTTTTTTTATATATTATATATTAATAAAATATTATATTATAAAAAAAGTATTATATAAAATAATATTGTAAACGTTTTTATTAATTTAAATAAAATCAGTAGTGCAAACTAAAATGCACAAAATATAATATTTATGCAAAATGTTTTCTTTTTAATAAAAAAATGAATAGAAAAAAGTAAAATCAGCAGCCCAAAATTAAGTTAAAAAAATGTTTAAAGCTGTTTAAAGGCACAATGTCAGTTTTTTTTATTAAAATATCCAAAAACCACTAGAACAGTGTTAT
>NW_015531749.1:0-526 GCF_001515645.1 Sinocyclocheilus grahami
TTTTTACATTCTACAAAAACAAAATTTACAACCACAATTGGATTTCCCCCCCTGGGGCGGCTTGACATGCACTTTATCTACTAATATTATTACAGCCAGGTGACACAAACAATTTATTTGACTATACAACAAACAGTTTTCTTTCAAAAAAGTACTTTTTTAGATAACTTAAAAATTAATATAAAAATAAACAATGGTTTTGACTGCTCCTCGAAATAGCAAACGAACAAACAAAAATGGACGGAGGGTCTAATGGCATAAAACAATTCTGAATTACAAATGAAATGCGCAGATCTATCGGTACAAAACATCGAATGCAGGCGATGATTCTTGGCTAAACCTTCATCGTAATTTCGACCATGGAAAACAATACAGGTGAGATCAAAGAAAATGATGGAAAGCAATATACAAAATTTCAAAGATAAATACAATATTTATAATTGATATGTTACAAAAAATTCCCTTAGTGACTGCAAGTGTTTGTGTGAAAGTGTTGCAATGTATAAGACAATTTTACTCCTAACTG
>NW_015531750.1:0-526 GCF_001515645.1 Sinocyclocheilus grahami
GAGAGAGAGAGAGAGAGAGAGAGAGAGAGAGAGAGAGAGCAGTTCCTTTATCAGTCCATGACCAGATGAAATTCTGTTGTTCTTTTTTTAACTGGCTTCACTAACACGAACTCATTACTTGCAGCCTTGTCTTGCTGCGCCTAGGCAACGGGGCCAAGTTCTTCTCTCCTTGTATCAAATCCAAGGGATATGTGAACCCTGTTTAACATGTGAATTGAACACAGGAGCACATACAATTGAATTTAGATTAAAAATGAAAAGGGGACTGGGCTGCTGTGTTTCCAGAGACTGTACAATTTATGCTCTTAGCAGATGCGCTTTCTCCAGAATGACGAGTAAGACTGTATTCAGGAACTGCATTTGAAAGTATAGTGAAAGACAGGGAGCTCTCAGAGGCCTTCAGTACCGTGTTTCTTTCACAGTGTATGTCATTATGATGGATTTGTTTGAGATCAAATGCTCCGGGAACGAATGAGTGAGACTCCATTCACTCAGTTGGCCCAGGCAAATCACCTGTCTAGATGCT
>NW_015531751.1:0-526 GCF_001515645.1 Sinocyclocheilus grahami
CCTGACCTGCGCAGGTCAACGTTTAACAGATTGCTGCCGTGGAGCACGTCTGCGAGCAGAGAGCCGTGTTAAAACATCATCATTATCTCCAGCGTTTCCTCCACAGGACAGCTGGTGCTGGCGAGGACCGTCGCAGGATTTCAGAACAATGTAGTCACGACTGGACTCGAAAGAGATGCTTCTGAGCCACACAGCTCATTTGGAAGAAAGGAAACGGACAGAGATGAGAACTTGATCCTCGTGAATTTATTACTCCTGAACTCGCTATTTTAATGTTCCTAACCCAACTTTAATGAATTTTTGAATGAACTGATTTAATGATTCAGTCATAAAAAGGTGAATGAATCAGTGTTTTAAATGAATCGTTTCAATAAACGCCCATCCACTATCAAGAGATGAAAGGCAATCTTAATTTGAAGCATCAAATTACGTCCAAAAGGTGATTTAATGTGTGTGTGTTTGTGTGTGTGAGAGAGTGTGTGTGTGTGTTTGTGTGTGAGAGTGTGTGTTTGTGTGTGTGTGTGTG
>NW_015531752.1:0-526 GCF_001515645.1 Sinocyclocheilus grahami
TAACAATTACAAAAACATTAAAACAAATTACAATAATGAGAACTTGGGTGTGTTTAATAGTTATGAAATCAAATATAATTATATTTACTTCTAAAGAGAGACAGTTGAATATCACAAAACATTTTATATACTGTATATATATATATATGGAAATATTTTGACCTGGACACTTGCAGAGAATGAGCTGAATCTCACAAAATATGTCCATATCATATTTTATAAATAATCTATTAAAATGTCTATATATATATATAATATAATATATGACCTGGACATATTTTGTGTTGGTTTCCTTTCTTTATATTCTCATCTATGTCCTTCTGCAGATCTCAATCTGAAATGGGAGCTGTACAGAGAAATTGTGGCCACTGTGAGAAAGGAAAAAAGGAGGACATGGGCTGGAGTGGGAGCTTCAATTTGGTAGGAGAGAGTGAGACAGTGAGAAGAAGTGAGACTGATAGTGAGATTCCAGGTGCAGGAGGAAAGATGTAGTGAAGATGAGAAATGTCTGATGGTTTCGTGTGAG
>NW_015531753.1:0-403 GCF_001515645.1 Sinocyclocheilus grahami
AAATACGACAATGCACTCTCTGTTGACTAATTGGCAGCCATTTCCTCAGCTAACAACTTATTTTACCTATTTTGAAGGGATCTTAAATCTAGAACATTCAGTTTGTTTTGAAAGATTATGTAAGTGACATTTTACTGTAACGTACATTCCATTTATACATTTTACATTACTGCACAACCTAGGTTTGAAGCACACCAGATGGCTTCCTAGAGAGGCCAATAATTTGCCTCCCCCACTTGAAGGTTCTCACATTGATTTATATGGTCTATATCACATTTTAAATCTCTCCTCTGCAGCTGATTAATGTTTTATAATCACTGTCTTGAGTGAGAGAGAAGCAGCATTGAGAATGTACACACTGATTGTAGCATCTTACAGATGAAGTAGGTTACTAACTTTGTCA
>NW_015531753.1:19770-20296 GCF_001515645.1 Sinocyclocheilus grahami
TGGTGGTGATCGGAGGGAGCCACAGAGGCTTGATTTGTGACAATTGTAAAGTGTTAGCAATAATGTTAACAGATACAGCTTCTGATTTTAATAATGTATTAGTGAATCTTAGAATTAACATTAAGAATAATAAATGCTTTAGAATGATTTTTCATTGTTAGTTCATGTTAACTAATGTACTACTAATGTTAACAAATTAAACCATATTGCAAAGCGTTACCAAATTGCCATATGGTGTAGTATTTTCTCTGATGCAGTCTTACGCTCCCACACGTTACAGTAGTCACATGGCAGTGCACAAACACATCAAGAGAAATAATATTCTGTCATATTGACTTCTTGGGGAGAAGAAACCAAGCTGGCAAGGTAATAGTGCCCTCATATTACCTAAATGTCTCTGTTATGAAGAAATGTTATGGCTACGCCCTTGAGGTGCTAAGACTCATCTCTGAGATATTGGAAAACATATGTCACGCGTGTGCCTCCTTTTATTGGCTCTGTGCCCACAAAGATGCCTGGATGCTTT
>NW_015531754.1:0-526 GCF_001515645.1 Sinocyclocheilus grahami
ATTTCTCTCGGAAGTATGTCACAATATGGAAGTAAAAGTCGGTCGCAACTTCCGGTTCACGCAGACTTTAAATGAATAGAATCAGCTTTACATATTCACAAGTGTAATAGTTTGTTGTCAACGAATGAATCAATTTTCGATAATACAGACCAAGATGTCAAAATGCATTTCCTGAGAGACAGTATAGTAGACATATTGACACCTTAAGAATGTTCTCAACTTTGGCTCAATACACCTCTAGTTTTCATACCTCTCACCACATGCTTGCATTCAAATAAAGGGGCTTCATAGTGGGACTTTTCACAAGGTCACTCAGAGAGCAAAGAGGTATCACATGAACAATTTTTTGCAGGAACAATTTTTTTTTGCAAAAGAAATTTGATAAAAAGCAATCACACATTAACCACAGCACAATTGATGTAACCATTATTTAAAGCAGATTAACAAGTGGTTCAAAAAACCTAAGTCTAAAAGATAGAACAACATCTTTAAATGTAAGAACTCAGATTATCTATCTATCTATCTA
>NW_015531755.1:0-526 GCF_001515645.1 Sinocyclocheilus grahami
AAAAAAGTCTAAATTATGGCGGAAGCAAGAAAACAAAATTGTGAGAAATTGAGAAGAAAAAAAGAATCAAAATCCGAACTGTGGGTAGACGCAATTATCTTTATTAAATGGTGAAAATGGGCTCCCACAGATGGTCTATTTCAGCAACAACAACAAAAATGGTAAATGTTTTTGTAAGTGTGAGTATTTGTTCTCTTTCTCCATCTCTCTCTGTCTGTCCATCATCATCTCCATCTTTCATAACACAGGCGGTAAAGCATGAAGGTTCAATAACAGAGTCCTGCTGCTCTTCTACTAATACAACAAACCCTTCAGACCGATATCAGCCCTGCTGAAGCTCAAAGGCCAATAAGCACATGCACACACAGACAAAGCCTGGAATAACAGCGCTCAATATCAGCGAGAAACACAGAGCTCAATATCTACCTGCAGAGAGACAAGCAGCTTCATTTGAGAGAGCTCGATAAGAGACGCTATCAGACCTCCATCAGTCCAGCGGCAGCATTACACACACACACACACACAC
>NW_015531756.1:0-526 GCF_001515645.1 Sinocyclocheilus grahami
GAAATGCTGATGAAGGATGAGCTTCGTCTGTGATGTTCATCTGGGGATTTTGGAGAAAGGGTGTACTCTAATACTAATAATATAATTTCTCCAGAAGACCCAGCCTGATATTAATCATGTGATGGACGCTAAAGGACGTTGTTTATCTGCTCTGAACGCGTTTCATCGCAGCACCTGGTCCAGAAACTTCAGAAAGACTCGCTCATGAAGCCATAAAGCAAACATAACCATATTTCAGCGTTTAATTCTGTCCAAGTGGACTTTAATCACAGAGAAGGAAGCTGAGTGCTCTGAATGCTTCGCTTGTGTTCATCGGCCAATTACAAGCTCATTAAAGGCCTGTGTAATTAGATTGGATGTCATGCTGCTTTAGTTAGATTCAGCTCTTAATGTTAAGTGTTTAATTGCATTCCTGTGCGTTTGTTTGTGCGCACAGAGCAGATGAAGGCTGTGTTTCGATTATGAGATGTGGGTCATTCACTTACTGGTCAGATGAACTGGTCAGTGGAGAAACAGACGAGTCCTC
>NW_015531757.1:0-526 GCF_001515645.1 Sinocyclocheilus grahami
AAAAAACACCTAAAACCATAATAATAATAAAATGTTACTTCAAATAAAAATGAGCTGAAATCATTTGTAAAAATCATAGTTTAAGATTTATGACCGCCACTGTGCACATTTTTATATTTTAACATTGAATGAGAGAAACAAATATACTATGCTAAGTTGATAATATTGTAAATGTTTGTATACAACTCATATCTATAATTATATATATGAATTTGGACTCTTGTAAATCTACGTCTTTAATATTAACTGAAAGGGTTCCCTGTATAGTTGACCTCATTTAGCTGAGAGGTTATTTTCCTTGTCTGAACTGTACATTAATCGGAATCAGATCGATTTTTTAAGGAGTTCAAACAAGAAAATTGTGCATAATTTAAACAGCAGATGTACTGACCATGGATCTCTTGCACTCAAAGAAAGCCACATGCAAGCCTTTGCAATGCCCTTCCTTCAGACACTCACTGGGCTTCTTACCCTCCTGTGACACAAACAGAGACCATCATTATTTAGACAGCTGGGGGGGGGGGGG
>NW_015531758.1:0-526 GCF_001515645.1 Sinocyclocheilus grahami
CATTTTCAAAGTCAAGAGTCAGAGGCAATGTCCACATCTCTCAGCGGGAGGACGTTAATGGCCCAGGCGACTCCCTGTTGAGCTCATAGCCCTGCAGACCCTCAGCCAACATCAAGCTTCCCCTTTGCAGTGACCAATAAGCTTCTTCACACACTGAAAAATTGAAAAGCCATTGTCTGGCTCAGATTTTCACATGGAGACTGTTCCATGGTGGGCTCTCCTGCACTTCTGTTGTTAAAGAATGTAGATCTTTTTTTCCCATTAAATCTGCGCATATCATTTGTATTGTAATGGTATGGTTACATTTACTGTTCATGAGTGAAATCCAGTCATTTCAATTTTCAATTCAAAACTTTTTTGTGGGAGTGAAAAGATTTCCCCACGCAGATTTGCAAATGGGTTCAAGTTGTTCACACAGATTCGCCACAAAATGGTTTTAATGTGATCACACCTACAGTATGTAAACACTTTGAAACAACGTGACTTTAAAGGGACAAACACATTTCTGCTGTTCAGCGAATTTTCA
>NW_015531759.1:0-526 GCF_001515645.1 Sinocyclocheilus grahami
CAGGCAGAAGAGGTCAGAATAGCCGATGCTGCGGATGTTGGCGGTTCTTCGGTTGCCTGCCCTACTGCCCTTGATGTTGAGGATGCTGATCTCTCCGAAGTAGCTGCCGTCGCTCAGCACCACGAACTGCGTGACTCCGTCGTCCGCCACCACGGCCAGCTTTCCTTCTTTAATGATGTACATCTCACGGCCGATGTCGCCCTTCTTGCAGATGTAGTCTCCGGGGCTGTAGACCTGCGGCTGAAGCTTCAGCACCAGCTCCACCAGCAGCCCGGCCTCGCAGTCCGCAAAAATGCGCACCTTCTTCAGAGTGTCCATGTGGACGTTTATAGCGATCTCCGCCCGCAGCTTGTCTGGCAGGTACTTCAGCACTTCTCTCTCATCGACTGCTTTCTTGTTGGTCCACAAGTAATCGAACCACTTGATGACCCGTTTCTCCAGGTCTTTGGTGACCTTTCGGAAGCTCATGTACTGTTTGATGGCGTCGATGCGAGCCTGGAAATCCGCTCGCGCCGCGTTGGCGTTG
>NW_015531760.1:0-526 GCF_001515645.1 Sinocyclocheilus grahami
AATGTGCTATACAAATAAACTTGCCTTGCCTTGCCTTGCCTAGTGAAAACAAACATAGCCTATACAAATGTCTCTTTGGATCTTAACAGTGTAGAAATATTCTACTCTATTTTATTTTCTGATTAGGGCCTGATAACAATCCAGTTTACATTGTTTTTACTTTTATTTTCCTAATGGTCCAAATATGAATCTTTGAATTTTACAAATCCATGCAGCAAGATATATACTGAGGAGCAAAGAGCTTAATTGGTGTCCATTCTTGATTCTTCGTTATTGAATGCTGAGGAACATTATTATAGCAACAAAGCCTCGGTTATAAAATCAAGCATGACTTAAGTTTCACTATGAATATGTTCATTTTAGATGAGATGGAATTAGGCTACAAGAGAGTCCTCGTTTGTGTCCAATGTGTGGAAAGAGTTTTCCACGGCTGGACTCTTTGAAACAGCACCAAAAGATCTATGATGCTGTGCGGGATCACATGTGTTTTGAGTGTGGCAAGAGCTTTACAGCAGCCAGTACGGTG
>NW_015531761.1:0-526 GCF_001515645.1 Sinocyclocheilus grahami
ACAAAATTCCCCAATGAATGTAAGACTTCATCCCTAAAGAAATTTTATCTAAAATATAATATAAAACAATTATTCTAGTATAGCAGTATTTGTATTATATCTTGTGTATTATTTACAGGTATTGTCTACATGATATATTTGAATATGACCATTTTTGTAAGTAACATTCACAATTGTTCAGATTTAGAATATATTTTAGTAAAAGTGATTCAATTATTCTATTAATGATTCAATTTAAAGTATCTGACATAAACAGATAAACTGTCTTTTTAAATGAAAATATGACAAAAAATATGACACTGAATATTAGCTCCAGGGGGCAAATATAGCCTCTTAATTCAAAATTTAAAAAAAAATCTGACAATGGATTTCATGCACACTCACCAAACTCTTATCAAAGCTTCTTGTTGTGGTGTGAGTAGTCTCTGTAGTGTCAAAGGTTTACGATCAGAAACTGGAAGGTTGTGGGTTTGAGACCCACAAAAAAAAGGCACCTAATATGGTTGCTTGCATTTGAAGGGAAAAA
>NW_015531762.1:0-526 GCF_001515645.1 Sinocyclocheilus grahami
AATAGTGTGTTGTAGGTCATACATGTGTAGTATTTCCACTGAATTGTTGCCATGACAGCGCATTCACACCAGAAGCAAACCACTTTGGCTTACTGTAATTCACATAAGTAAATTAGCAGAGCTTGGTTTCCAGCTCTCTGTGTGTGTGTTATTTCTCTCCACCTATAAAGAAGTGAGTAGGAAGTATTTCTAAATCCCAGTTTCAATTTCATATTGTGTGGGTTTTAGAATTCGCCAAATCCATCTATTCAGAATGAAAGACGCACATAAACACACAATATACAGCAAACTGTGTGAACTTCAGGTATTTCACTCTGCACACAGTCTGGGTGTGAAATGGAAGATATCAACATTTATTTATAGCGGCGTATACAATAAAGAATGGCCCTGCATCTAAGGGTAAACCCTGTTCACACTGAGACTGACATACTGTAGCGACAGAAACTCATTTCCTCAATTCATTTTCAATGAGTCAGTGATTCCCCTGACAAGAGTGGCAAGATTCAGTGGTGACGCAATGTGGCTA
>NW_015531763.1:0-526 GCF_001515645.1 Sinocyclocheilus grahami
TTACAGTCTTGCGCTACAGCGCCACACTGGTCAAACCACATTATTTCAGACTCTTACATTAGGATATATGAGATCAAACGACTACTCAACAAAAGTATTTGTCGTTGACATTGTCGCTAATGTCGACTAATCGTTTTAGCTATGCTTTATGGGTGAACTATATTTTTGAAGTAATCAGCGTTACGATATTCACATCATGGACAACTAAATCTAGAGACCAGAAGACCCCTCTTTTCACATGAGAAAACATGTAAAAGTCTAGTTTGTGGTGTTGCTTTTTCCCATATAAGCCATATGGATTCTTGGTTGACAATCAACAATGTTATTATGGCGCATTGCACCTGCAGTGCTATACAGACGCCCTGAAGCGGACTGATAGTCCGAAATTAGCTAGACAAGCTTGATATAAAATCAATGGATATGTTTAGTTCAGCCGAACAGCTGAGAGGGTCTGTCTGAGTGCATTAGACGCACTCTTCGAATTGTTCCATACAAACAAGGCCATGAGAAAGGGGGGGGGGGGGGC
>NW_015531764.1:0-526 GCF_001515645.1 Sinocyclocheilus grahami
CCATATTTACCCCTCATAGTTGTCTTGGGATACTGTTTCCTGACAGACGTTTCATGTAGGCCTGCTAATTGAAACTTAATACTGATAATGAAGTTGCTTACCCTACTGGCTCACAACCATAAGACACTTGTACCTTGACCAGGCCTGAGGTCTGATGGTGTCTGTGTGTGTCTCTTAATAAGTGTCTTAAAGGAACTTAAATGCAGTGTGTTCATGAAGTGGCTGTGGAGGAGATAACTCCTTTTTGTGCTTTCCAGCTATGCCATTTGAAACCATACAGCTGGCCAACTGTAGACCTAAAGGAGAGCAAGACACATGCCAACTGTAATTGATACAGAACTTTAGTCTCAGGTTCTTCCTTAATGAATTGTGATGCTTTAGAAATGAGTTTGTTTTATGTTTTAAAAGATAGACATAAGGTCTAAAACATATTTCTTTTTTTACTTTTTTAAATGTGACTTATTATTTGTATTATTTTTATTTCCACTATTTCTAAAACATAGCGCTAATGCAAATGCACAAAAAA
>NW_015531765.1:0-526 GCF_001515645.1 Sinocyclocheilus grahami
GCACTTGCAAAGAAGATCCATGCAAATGTCCCCCTAAAGAGGACGAGTCTTTGAACAACCAGAACTCGCTCACGCCAAAACTGGAAAATGACAAGGCCGCCACAGAAGACAATGCGGAGGAGGTAAACTCAATGCAGAACAACATGAACAACGTGTAGTAACACCCTTTTGCCACAAGCTGGCGCTATGACTGTAGCAAGACACACATTTGACACCTTGAAATTACTAAAATACCCTAATTAGTGGACTAAACATTGACATGGCACTCTTCCTTGCATTCACCTCAAGATGGCTCAGTGTGGGCTTCAAAACACACAAACGAAGCACTGAACTAGCATGCTAACTTATGTTTGTACTCTGTCGTCACACGGTGGAGTTCCTACTGCCAGAGTACCTTACCAGCACATTGGCGTTGCCACATTCACCTTGTCCTTGCTTGCTGTGCCTGCTGATGTCACGCTGCTTCGTGTTATGTCAAGCTTTGTACTGTGTTCCGTCTAAGTCATGCTACGCTATGAAACACTTC
>NW_015531766.1:0-525 GCF_001515645.1 Sinocyclocheilus grahami
CTGTCTGCTCATACATGTGTCCTGTCCTGTCGTATCAAGATCCTATTTGTGTCCTCATATATTAATGGCTTGCTATTTGATTTAGCTCCGTCTTGTTCTCTGCCCAGTTTTACCTGCCTGCTGCACATCATTCTCTGTCCCCGGATTGTCTGCCTGGTTTTGACTTGTGCCTGCCGACTGGTTTCTGCGCTTGCCTTTTCCTCTGGATTTGTTTATCTTTATTGGGCTGTTGATGTCTGCCGAGTCCGACCTTCCCGTCTGTGCTCCCCTGTCCGCCGTGTTCTCCAGTCCTGAGTCCGCCTCCTCAGCCGGTGACCTGCTGACTGTCTCAGCTGCTTTTCTTTTGTTCAGCAAACGTTCTCAAATGCCTTTTTTAAGCTTTTTTATTTGTAGTCCATTATATTTGAGCTAATATAATTAATATAACGTACTTTTTTTAAATGTATGTTTTGGTAGTGTATGCAATGTTTTAATAAAGTCGGATTATATGAACTTGTATGGCATTTTTCCTCTTTAAAGTTTCAT
>NW_015531767.1:0-525 GCF_001515645.1 Sinocyclocheilus grahami
AAACGATGGATGCATAAAACTGACACGTGAACAACTAAAATGGGATGCATCTTTTATGTATTTATTAAAGAAAGTTCTAACACCCAGTGCTCCAGTGTGGTTGCTTCCTTTAAATCACCCAGTAACTGGTTACGACCTAATTAGCAGCAATAACTGCAAACGAACATTTCCAGTAGTTATTTATGTGTGTTTAAATGCTGGCTTATCTTGCAAATAAAAATGACTGTACAAGTGCTCTGAAAAGATGAACAGTGAGGGCACCAATCCACCGTAGCTTGTACAGTCTAATTTATGCTCTGTTTTTAAGCAGAAATTTGTTTTGTCATGTTAATGTGAACACAAATCCTTGTGATGTGTTTTTTGTATCTTGTCAACTATTGTTAAGTTTAAACTAATTTAACTAAATGGCCAAAAATGTGATATGTAGATGAAGACCCAAGAAGTAACCTCATTTGGACCTTTTCTAAAGCACCAGGGAAACCAAAGTAAGCTAATTCATACCCTTTTCTCTTAAAAAAAAAAAAA
>NW_015531768.1:0-525 GCF_001515645.1 Sinocyclocheilus grahami
TTGGTGTTTAGATTTCTTAACTAGAACAGAGTGTTGTAATCATTTCTGTAAGAGGACGTTCCTTTCCTGGAAGGGTAACGCCCGGTTAAAAAATAAAAAACCCTTCCTGTTAGTAGAGACTGTATATAAAGGTCCAGAAGTGCTGCTCATACAGAGCACTGATCAGAGCTGAGTGACTGACTGACACTGCTGCAAAAACTCTACAGTCAGCTAAATACAAACAGGTAAGATACATTTATTTTTGAGAATATAGACAATGCTGATTTCTGCTGTATTAAATGAGATAATATGAATACCTCTGGGATAAACGGTTTTTGTTTTGTTTGAAAGATGGCGGAAACTTCCACTGCAGCTGCTACAGAAACTAAACACTAAAACACTGTAACTGTGATCTTTAATGAAGCCACTACTGAGGGACCAAATACATTTTTGTCTAATTATATCAGTACCAGTATATCTATTATTATTTTTTTAAAACATAATCTATTTTTGGGGAAATGTTTTGTGCTTTCTTCAAAATAAATA
>NW_015531769.1:0-525 GCF_001515645.1 Sinocyclocheilus grahami
GCTGTTGCCATTTAGTTCTGTCACACTCAACTCCTCCCACTGCCGAGCCAAGCGCTGATATCGCTCCTCATCTCAGTTCCCAACAACACCCCGTTGGTTTCGCCCGACAGATGAAGTACCATTGGGAAGGCATTCCTATTAATATTCATGAGCGAACCCTTCGCCATTGGACGGTTACAGAGTCACGTCAACAGGCTCTTTTAATATTCACAAAACACGCGTTCGCCATTGGTAGGCTTTTAAGCTACGTCCTTGCGACGTAATTAATATTCAATAGTTAAATCATAGCCGATTGAGTTGAAGCCAGTCCAAAAAATTGCCTAGGTATGTTTAACTTTGAAATTAAGAGTTGGAAATAAGGATACTGTATCTTATTTAAAATTAATTTTAACTACTACTTTTGATTTTTTAAATTAAATACCAGACTATTTTTTGACATCCTAGTAAAATTGACCATAGGATCCAACTTTTAGAGACGCATGCAAACATCATGTTCTATTTATTACGCACGAGCAAAAACTTGGC
>NW_015531770.1:0-525 GCF_001515645.1 Sinocyclocheilus grahami
AAAAATCTATATTTTCAGTCACCCCCTAGTTTACACGATTACTAAAATTTCTACATTTTACAATGGTGAAAATGAATAGGATTTTTACTTCTGTATCCCAACTGTTGTGTTCTGTTGGTGACAGAAATTGATGTCGCCTCGTCCACTCTTTTGGTGGGAGGAAAGCCTTCATGGTGGATTTTCAGCTTCATTACACTTGCTGAAATAGTGATCTGGGATAGAGCAGGCAGGGGGATGTCAAGAATGCACACACTTTTCAATGCTCCAACACCAGGAATGTGATGTTTCGTAACCCATGCATTCCTCTACCGCTCTGAGTGTGAATCAACACTGAGGTTTCCCGCCACAGGGACTGGATGTGTCACCTGAAATTGCACATTCCAGACCTTTTCCAAACATTCGCTGAAATTTGAAAGGGCCGAATACAGACCCCTGACCTTCACCGGCGGAGGAATGTGGAAAGGTGATGAGCGGTCATGTTCTGGTATTGGTAGGAGTTGAATTTAACACAGTTTTTGAACCAAT
>NW_015531771.1:0-525 GCF_001515645.1 Sinocyclocheilus grahami
GAAGAAGAAAAAAAAAAGAAGCAAGCCATAAAAGGAGTGGCGACTGCTGACTCACCATCCACCTGATGGGGTTTGAGTTTGGTCACCAGGTTCCTGTGAACCTGCAATAATGCTTCCTTGGTCTCCTCGTCCTCATCCAGCACCAGCTTTGTGGTGATGGGACATGTGACCTGTGACGACTCCTCCACCACAATAGTCTGAAACCAAAGAGTACCAACTTTGAGTTTTCTCTGCAAAATGCCAACTATGATTCTACAGAACAGTTTCACTATGCTGAGCCCTAAACATCTGCATCTTGGGTTTGTACCTCTCGCAGTTTCTCCCTTAGCCGCTCCCTCTCAGCAATGCGCTTCCTCCTCTCCTCTTCCTCCTTCAGGGCATCCCGGGTCGCTGTCCGCAGTTTGTCATCTTTAAGGATCTTGCGGATCTTCTTGCGACCTTTGGGTGTTCCTTTCTCATCCCCTTCATCTTCTCCATCCTCTTCACCTCCACTCTGTAGAACAGAAAAACCAAACACACTTCACA
>NW_015531772.1:0-525 GCF_001515645.1 Sinocyclocheilus grahami
ATCAAACAGACGGTGAACACTATTAACTGCAATCATTATATGTTGTGATTAAACTTTGCAATTAAGCAAAATGTTGTTAGTTTTCTGTGTTGTTCCAGGGTGAGCATCATCTGAGGTCTCAGTAGTGCGCTGCACATGCTGTCTAGAAAGATCTGCACTTAGTGCTCCTGAAGCACACTTGATTTATTTCAGGAGTGTTTTGCTGTTAACATGCTGATAAACTAAACTAACAAACAAACAAATAAATAAATAAGAGTACACTGTTTCCACTCACTGAAATTGATTTTTTCCCCTACTGGATAACTTTGTTTTATACACACTAACTTAAAATGTCAGTAAAATGTCGGCGAAAAGGTAAGGGGAGTTTTTTTTCTTCCTTTAATTAATCAAGGACGCATTAAATCGATCAAAAGTGAGACATTTATAAAGTTACAAAAGATTTCTATTTCAAATAAATACTGTGAATCCTGAAAAATAAACCGTATCACGGTTTCCACAGAAATATTGTGCAGCACGACTGTGTTC
>NW_015531773.1:0-525 GCF_001515645.1 Sinocyclocheilus grahami
TTTTTTTTAACTACTGACTTTTTACCACAGGCTAATGTTAACTTGCATCTCAGTTTTAGGCCTACAATCTGCACAGCTTTATACCTCTGCAAGGCCAGCTATTTATGTGTCAAACACACAACTGAAGTTATAAATGGAAAGAGGCAGAGCAGCTATAACTCCGGTGTTAACAGGTAATTCAACGTAACACGGTGTATGAGGGTATAACACTGACATGAATGAGCTGTAGATGCCTCACGCTAGCTTCAGTCAGGCAGAAGCAATCTAAGGCTAAACCCAAACAGCTCTCAAACACTATCTGTCCTGAGGCAAGAGTAACTGCAGGTGAAAGTATGTCTGTGGATAAGCTATGGTTGCTGCCTCTCGGCTGTGCACAGCTAGCATTGCCACTGGCACTTCTGAAGCTACAGCAATATGTTCTCAATAAACCGGCTGCCATCAGAGCCGGCTTTCTCACAGAGACACTTTAACACTTTCACCAAAGTGAAAAGCTCAGAGACATATACAGGTGCATCTCAAAAAATT
>NW_015531774.1:0-525 GCF_001515645.1 Sinocyclocheilus grahami
AGCTGCCATTCAGCACATTTTAGGCAATATGATGTAAAGTGTAAAAGTTAATGTGTTGATGTGTTTCATTTTGTAATTAATTATTATATTTAACTAAAACTTGAAAAAGTGTGACTTGAATAACATAAACTTAAAAAAAAATGTACACGGATAAAAATATATAATCATAATACAAAATAAATACTATTTAAAATTATTTATTTTGGCAAATTTGAAATTATTATATTACATCTGTATGTGTATTTCTAAACCTCAATATATATTTTTAAATATGAAAATGAATTTATGCATTTGAATATAGTTGTAAATATGAATATATCATTGTAAATCTATATAAAAAAAAAAGAAGTATGACACTAATCGTAATGTATAGATATTAGTCACCCGAGGCTGTTTATTTGCTGATTTATTATAATATAATGAGGTACCAAAGGCTAATATTGTACCGAAGCCAAAATGTCCATATGATCTACAGCAACTCTATTAGTGATCATTATCATCTCCTCTTTTGAAGAATAAGGCCTA
>NW_015531775.1:0-525 GCF_001515645.1 Sinocyclocheilus grahami
GCCTGTTATAAGAAACAGAATTAGTTGGAAAGTGCTGTTACAGAAGCCCAGTCGACAGCACCTTGCTTGTCATGCTATTGACACGTGCATGATGCATAATCATGCATTTTAGATCACTGTTATTTAAACTGCAAAGATCTATTTTTATAATCGATATTTTTGTCTTGCTGGGAGAGCACAGTGAGTGCATCGATTTAGACCATTATTATATTAAATAAGGGTGTTGTCTTTACCTTGAGTGGTGAGATATATGTAATAAAAACGCAATGTACGAATCTGTATATGTTCTGTTTTGTCATTTATTTTGCAAACAAAAAGTCATACAACTTTTAAAATCCCAGTGAAAGGCCCAAGTGGTTTGACAGTGTTGTTGTGTGCCTCCCGCAGGTGATCGATGAGATTTATCGTGTTTTGCGGTATGTGAACTCCACACGCACGCCGCAGAGAGCTCACGAGGTGCTGCAGGAGCTGCGAGACATTTCCTCCATGGCCATGGAGTACTTCGACGAGAAGATCGTCCCCATC
>NW_015531776.1:0-525 GCF_001515645.1 Sinocyclocheilus grahami
AAATCTTAGATTGTCTGATTCGGTCTGATATCCTACACCACCATTTAGATAGATGTTTAAATGCACATCTATATTGCGTCTAAACATCTTCTCATCTGAAAGCTCATGCCGCGACCACACGTTGGTTAAGAGAGTTTTCAGGAGTTTGTTGGTAAACGGTTCAGCTGTGAGAGTTTTGTGAGAATCGATATTTCTCAAAGGAGCCAGTTCGATCGAAAGAGCGAGTGAGTTACGTTATTTTCTCCTTTAATCTCTCTTTTAGACCTCGGCTAATCTCTCTCAGGTGAGCGTGCTGATGTTAGCAGGTCCCGTCAATGTTTCAGCTCTTTTTCTTCTGGAGATTCAGTTAGTTAGTCCTCATCTGATCAGAAACCCCTGGCAGCAGAACCGAGCGAACGAGAGCGACGATGGCAGATTTCTACTTTAGGGATCTGACTCCAGCTATGGAGATGAATGGGAACGCTAATCTCCAGGTGATAAGGACCTTCTCGTGTCCATCGGCACAGCAGACTCCCATTACAGGGA
>NW_015531777.1:0-525 GCF_001515645.1 Sinocyclocheilus grahami
AGCCAACTTAAAGGTAACTTACCAAAGAAGACCCAGGTGGGACTTGAACGCACAATCCCCAGCTCTGGAGGCTGATGCCTCATCCATTAGGCCACTGGGTCACATGTAAAGAGAGCTTTGTGTTATCTTAGCCTGAGAGAGCACAGCTCCGGAGGCTGATGCCTTATCCATTAGGCCACTGGGTCACATGTAATGAGAGCTTTGTGTTATCTTAGCCTGAGAGAGCACATGCGCCATCAGGACAGAAGGATTCATCATGGCTATGCTGCATTGATGGAAGCATCTTGGAACTTCTTTCACAGCCAAATTAAAGGTAGCCCGCTAAAGATGACCCAGGTGGGACTTGAACCCACAGTAGCCAACTGCAAAGGCTGAAGCCTTGTCCATTAGCCCACTGGGCCTTTTGCTCTTTGCGCATCATCCTGCATGCACGGTCAGGCCAGAGGAGTACTCTGACCGCTTGATGCACACAAAACTGCCAGAGCTACACAAATTCCAATTGCCATGGCTATGCTGCATTGATAG
>NW_015531778.1:0-525 GCF_001515645.1 Sinocyclocheilus grahami
AGACTTTTCATGTGTAATGCTCTCTCTCTCACACACACACACACATACACATACACAAACAGACTAACACACACCAGAGGAATCTGATTTTAATAACACACACAGAGGTCAAAAGAGGCGGTTGCTGTCTGAAGCATTATGATGCCAGGCTCCTGTGCCTTGGGTGAGGGGGAGCTAATGGCATTCCCAGCTTTCCATGGCAAACAAGAGCAATAAACCCAATTAAGACATATCAACATTTGCTATCAGACATGTACTCTTGGCTTATATCTCCTTAATAGAACATAAAATGAACAAGAAGACTAACCGTTCTTTGTAAAACAAAAAAAAAGAGAGCGAGAGAAAGCCAAATTAATATCTTCCTGAATGGGAGGAGCTAGGCTTCTAGTTGGAAAGAGAAAATCCATGTGGTAGAATAATTTGAATTGAAATGTATGGTTTTTGTCAGTAATGTTACGGTTGAAGTATCATGTCATGTACTGACCGGTATCATGGGACTTGCTTATTTTTGTAACGGGGCTGACG
>NW_015531779.1:0-525 GCF_001515645.1 Sinocyclocheilus grahami
AAAAAAAAGTATACATAACTATTTGTTTGTTTATTTTATTTAATAAAAAAAAAAAAGTTGCTGATGATTTTAAGATTAAAATGATTAATTTTATGCATTTAAGATATTTTAGCATCTAGCCTAATATTGATTTACTAATAGACAAATGCCATATTTCTTGTCTGTTTTTGAAACCAATGTTTTAATATGCACAAGCATGAATGAATTTTCAGAATATTATAGTTATTTTATTATTAGCTTGAAAGCAATTTTTTTATACATATTTTGTGATCTGCAGGAGAAAGTTATTCGCGTTTTGATCTACATGAAAGGGAGTAAATGATTTTAATTGGGCCTAAACTGTTCTTTGTCTAGTTTTAGCTTTCGTACATCCAAACTTTTGAATGACTGGATGTAATCCCAGCGTATTTGCTCAATTACTTTAAATAAATATGTGCATGTTGTTCTCAGACGGCTCATTCAGTCGGTGTTTGGATTGCCCCGATTACTCAGCTCGAGCACTGCTCGTCTTGAAAACTTTAGTGG
>NW_015531780.1:0-525 GCF_001515645.1 Sinocyclocheilus grahami
AGCTTTCTGTAGAATTTACTTTTAACAGTACAAAAAGCAGTGTAGTGTCTCTTCAACTTGCATACCCAGACTCGGCATTGTCTTGTACATAACAAAAAAGAGAAAAAAGGGAACCACAGCAAACAATTCGCAGTGCTACAATATTGCAAACGGAGTTGAAATTCTAAAAGGAGGGCAAACTATCCAGTTAAGGGAATGAGTGACTTTAGATGTAGATCTTTAAAGTAGTACTCTAGGTAGTCAGCACAGAGGCTCTGAGCCCCAGAGAGATGGTATGCTGCATGTGGGCCTTGTGAGGGTGATGGAGTGTGCGCATACCTGCGGCTCAAATGATCGATGCCAGGCTTCCGTGCCAGGCTGAGTGGAACTGACTCAAACACACACTGCACTACTCGGCCCCTCTGTCCTCCCCGTCAAACTGGCCCAGCTGTGGTTGTAAAGGTGGGGTTGAAAAATGAGCAGAGGATGTGATAAGCTTCACTGAAAGAACTCCCAAGGCTCCTCAGCCTGCAGAAAAAGTGAGTT
>NW_015531781.1:0-525 GCF_001515645.1 Sinocyclocheilus grahami
AGGAATTACGTTCAGTTCAAGGCCGTGGTACAAAACCAATCTAATCACCAAACTGGCAAAAGTTCACCTCAAGAATGAACGAAATGGTGTGGAAGTTTGAAAAACATTGCAAATTGAAAAAGAAAGGTTGATTTAATTCTCTATTGTATCCCCTTAGTTGTGACCCCCTTGATTCTGAGTATGTTTCAGCAGGACTGACCGACTCCATTCTTATAACAAAATGCTGTTAAATCTATTTCAAGAGTTGTCATGATTGAAATAAAACATGATTCAAATGATCAAACATATCTGCATTTTTTCCTTTATAGAAGAAATGTGTTTATTAATATTAGCAATTAATAACAATAATGTATTAATAACATGATTGGAACAAGCTAGCAATGTTTATGTTTACATTTATTTCAATCATAGACAACTCATAGTTTTAGCATGTTAATGGATAGGGATAGTTCACCCAAAAATGAAAAATCGTACTCGCCCTCGTGTCGTTCCAAACCTGTAAGGCCTTCGTTCATCTTCGGAACA
>NW_015531782.1:0-525 GCF_001515645.1 Sinocyclocheilus grahami
GACCGTGACCGGACTACGCCAGGCGCTCATTAGCTCCGGCGTCAACGTCCCACGATGGTCGGTCAAGGCGGATCTCCTCGCCCTCTATACTTCCCTCCAAACAGGGGAGCCTCCAAGCTCTACTCCTCCATCCAAGGCCGCGGATAAAGCGAGTCAGGGCCGCAGCGTTCCGTACTCACGGCCCGAGCTAACCACCACTCCTTCGAAGACGTGCTTCCAGCCCCAGACCTCCTCCTCCATCCACCGAGCGTCAGCTCGCATCTCATCTCGGCGAAGTGCCGGCTCCAGTCTCCACAAGCCGCCACGTCAGTGTGAGCATGCCTCCGCTAGCGGCCAGACCTCCCCACACCCCTTGCCTCACCCCTCTCCGTACCACCTTCCCTGCCCATGGCCCGCAGCCCCACTGTCCATCTCCAGCACGAGCGTGCCTCCGTTAATGGCGCAGGCCCCGACGCCCGCAATTCCCCCTCTTTTTCTTCCTTTTTCTTCCGCTCCCGGAGCTGTCCCAAGCGTGAGTGTGCCTCC
>NW_015531783.1:0-525 GCF_001515645.1 Sinocyclocheilus grahami
TATATATATATTTAAAAAACACAAAAAAAACAAACAAGGATCATTCGTATTTTCTACGCACCAGGCGCCACCGCAAGCGTGACGCAAGCGTGACGCAAGCGCACTTCCGGACATGCGTTTTCGCGCGTTAGCAGCACACAAACATGGCGGTGACAATGAGCCAAAGTGATGTTCAGGTGCAACAGAAAGAAGGAGAGGAGGATGATCCGTCGATGTCTAGATCTGACAGGTGAGTAACTAGATCAAGTTCCTGTCGAGCTCTGTTAACGACGTTCTGGTGTGATCTGGTTGATAAATAAAGGGCAGTGTTGGGTTGATCCGAGGCAACATCAGCAATCGACGCGAGTGTTTACACAGTTTATCTGCTACTGTTGGTCTAATTGTAACTGGTTAAGATCTAGAGCATCTAGAGAATGAGCAGAACAGACGCGCTTGTGTTTCTGGAGCTGCTGGCGTGGCAGATCTGCAGCTCACGTCAATGCAAATGAAGAGGGACTGTATTGCAGTTTCCAGATCAAATATATA
>NW_015531784.1:0-525 GCF_001515645.1 Sinocyclocheilus grahami
CCCTATAGTGCTGAAAGTCATCGACCACAGACCCTTTGGACGGAAACCTGTGGTGGGTCAATGCACCATCAATTTCCTGGAAGAGTTTCGATGTGACCCTTATGCCACAGTTGCAGAAGTGGCCATGTCTTCAAAAGGTACATTCCCTTTTACAAAGTTGTTTACAAATTTTTTTTTTCTTAATTGCAAACCAATGTCTGTGTGTATAAGGCAACATTGTATTGCTATTCCCTAAACATTCTGGTTAAACTCAATAGTTAAACATTTAACTATTAAACTTTGGCAATTAATTCAGTCCAAACTCTATTCAGACTTTGTTTTGAAGATAACTTCAGCCTTAGGTGTGCTATATATTTTGTATGTTGTAAACTTCATATTTTTTTTGTAATTGCATGCTAGATTGTGGCTGATCTTTTTTTTATTTATTTTATTTGCATACTCATTTGTTATTAATTTTACTAACATCTTGTACCACCAGCACAAACCATCTTTTGGTGTTAAAATAGTACTGTCAGGATTTACTAA
>NW_015531785.1:0-525 GCF_001515645.1 Sinocyclocheilus grahami
CACACACACACACACACACACACACAGAACTTTCCTCCTCAGGTGGTAACTCAACCCTTCACAGTGAAAGCCCTGCACAATTCATTCCATTTTGCAACTAGTTATTAATTGTTTGTTGCATATTTGTTTGTTTTTAGTTGTCTATGGACCTAATAAAGTTACTATTATTGAAATGTTATTAAAAATGTTTTTAAATAATTGATAATAATTATGTGTTATTTGCTGTGGCTCTTTAAAAAAAATGCATTTAGGGAAAATAAAAAAGGCCATATAATAATAATTATTATTATTAATATAATTGTATTGTAGCTGAAAATATTGTTGCTGTACATGTTTTTGCTTGTTTCTTTAGATGCTGTCAGTAATTCGATGCTTTGTCTCAGCATCTACCCAAACATACAGAAAAGTGCATTTTGTTCCTATGAATGTTACTGTGAATACCTACAGATAAACACTGAGACCAGGCTATAATCTATGTGTGATCGACAGGTTTCTCAGCAGGATGTAAATTTGCTTTGAAGACTA
>NW_015531786.1:0-524 GCF_001515645.1 Sinocyclocheilus grahami
AAACTGTGGAACAGCAGGTCTCTTAATAACCTCTGGTTTGCTGTAGTGTCGGCAGAGATCTTCATCTGCCCCTCTATCGGTGACACAGGCTGACATTTCAGCATAACAGCCTATAATGCATCCTCTTGAGTTTACACCAACCGTCAGCAATCAGCGCGCTTGACTTTAATCCGCAATCTGACCTAATGACCCACCAGCAGATTTCACAAGATAACCGTCTCGTCTTGAACGTGGAAGAAGTATGTTTGGAAGCCCATTAGATGGAGGTTTGTGGAGCGAGCCGGTCATTCAGGATCTATGGGTCTGACCGTCTCGGCTCCCGCGGGAGAGGAATCTGAGTTAATGATTACGCCGAGGGGGTAATTAAGAACAATCTGTCTTCAGACACTCATTTTGCTGGGCTACTTTGCCCTTCATTCGCCTTTCCGTTTTCTCTAATGTATAATTTCGCTCTCTTTTCTGCGTTCCTCCCACTCACGGGATTGTTTCTGCGCTGTGGAGTAAATACCACGAGCTCTAGCAGA
>NW_015531787.1:0-524 GCF_001515645.1 Sinocyclocheilus grahami
TGAGTGAGTGAGTGAATGAACGAGTGAGTGAGTGAAAGTGAGTGAATGAGTGAGTGAATGAATGAACGAGTGAGCGAGAGTGAGTGAACGAGTGAGTGAGTGTGTGAGTGAGTGAAGGAGAGTGAAGTGTGTGCTCCTCACATGCCGCCGAGCACCAGCACAGACGAGACTCTGGAGCAGCTGTGCGTCAGCTGTAGATTCACTGAACCCGACTTCAGGACCGTCCTCCGTCCTCGGAGTCCAGAGCGCTCGAACAGCACCGCCGCCGGCACCGAGAGCTCCTGCGCGCAAGTTCAGACACATTCAGCTGTCAGAACACAGAACACACTGCTGCTGGAGCAGACTCATGCAGGAGAGGGAGACTCACGTGTCCCGTGGGCTGGAGCGACAGCACTGACGCGTCCGGCTGCATGAAACTCATCGTCCACAGATCAGGATAAAAACCCTCCTCCAGAACACACTGATGACCGGAGAAACTCTCACGGCTAAACGCCAGCCAGCTGCACACACACACACACACACAC
>NW_015531788.1:0-524 GCF_001515645.1 Sinocyclocheilus grahami
GTGTGTGTGTGTGTACATGTATTTTCATATAGTTAATTCACAGTGTGTAGGTTACAAAAGATATTAGTATAAATAGCAGGTAGAATACAGTAGATAACATGCAGTATGCCAGTATTCCATTCGAAACATAGCCACTCTCTTTCACTGAATACGTTTTGGAAAAAAAGAACTGTGGGAATTCCATTTAATTAACTCATTCTTTTTCTGTGTTTTCTCGCTTCTCTTTGTCTCTCTTGTGCTTAACCCTGGAACCTCCACTTAAACTTCTCTGTGCTCTTCCTCTCAGCCGTTAACTTTACGGATGCCTTGATGTTCGAAACTCCTCCTCCTCCCCCTCCCCTCTCCACTGACCCAATCCCAACAATACTTACCCCAGAACCAGCCACACCAGCCCCTACAACTGCTGCTCCGCCCAAACCTACTACTACTACAACTACCACAACTACTACAACTACTACCACCACTACTACAACAGCTTCCACCACGGTTCTTCCTGTTCGGCCCATGTCTCCTAAAACAGTGGA
>NW_015531789.1:0-524 GCF_001515645.1 Sinocyclocheilus grahami
AATTAAAAGTCAGAGAAAAAGAATGAATCCCAAGACCGTCTTTACAAGTTTCACAAACATTCAGCTTCTGTGTTTATGCTTTTGTCCCTGAAGAAGGCTTGAGGTTATGTTGGTGCCAGTGCATTTTGGAATTCTTTAATAAATATTATTGTTCCTTTCTTTTCTTTGAAACATTTATTTCATGATCGTCATCATAGCCAGAGCCAGATTAGCAAAATCTATGGGAAGGTGAAGCCCAGCCCAGTCAGTATTCCCTGGTTTCTGCTTATATTGAAGCATCTTTGCCTGTGAATGTCTAGTCGAGCCAATCCAATTCAACTGGAAAGACTTGAAGCAAGACATTCTTTAGTTTTCTTTTAAGATTCTCATCCTAAAGAAAATATGTTCTCTCAATTAAATGAGCATGTCACACTTACGTGTGAGTTTAATCCTAAAAATCCAATCCTGTGGAGTCATTGTTTGTTGTTTGGCCTAAATGAAGTGATTTATCATGGGATGGTTGAATTACGGAGCTGTTCTTTGAC
>NW_015531790.1:0-524 GCF_001515645.1 Sinocyclocheilus grahami
AATATTTTGATGAATAAAACAAAATTTTCCTCAAGAATGACACAATGAGAGAATTAGGCTCACATGTGCCACAGCGGAGTTCCTGGAGCAGGTGGTCTCTCTCCCACCCCTTGTTTCCACACAGACTGTGGGGAAAAAAGATAATGTAGTCCACCGAAAAACAGGCAAGGAGAGCCAGCAGATAAAATATCTGCCTGATAAAATCATTGGAAGAGCTGGAGAAAAACCCTTATGCTGTTTGACAATTTGACAATGAGCATTAACCGAGGAGATTGGCTATAACTGCTGGAAATGGGCAATACGTGTTTATGCATAGCTAGCCCACAGCATCACACACAGATACACACACACACTAATAAGATTGTGGGCTGCATATGTTGCATGTGCCATTTAAGGAAAGCAAGGTCAAATATGTGCTTTGCTGTGTTAATGTTGTCTTTGGAAGTTTGTAGACACAAACTGTTCACAATGGGAGTCTACTTTTTATCAAGACACAATATCATGATGTGATATGTTTCAATACT
>NW_015531791.1:0-524 GCF_001515645.1 Sinocyclocheilus grahami
GATAAACAGTGTTATACAATAATCATGATTAAAACCTTGTATGATTAACAACAGGCTAAGTGCACACAATAAAAGGATACACAAAACAATTAACACAAGACTTACCTTAACATTTCTTGTGGAAAGTGCCTGATGAAGAGAGAGACTTTTTGTGGTTCCACCCCATCGCATGTAATGTAAACATGTCCACCCGTGCTGTTGAAAGCAAATTAATGAGGTTATGATGCTCAATCTGAAAAGAAAAAAAAAATGGCAAGAATGTTGCAAACACTCTCATCACCAGCTTTGGACATATATTTGCTCGTCAGGGCACAATGTGAGAGGTAGCTGTTCACTTGATCCATCTCCTCACCGGAGGTTGTCCCTACTCCTACCACTCCATTTAATCCATTAGTAAAGGGTGGGAAAAATTCAATTCAATTCAATTTATATAGCCCAATATCACAAATCACAGTTTGCCTCAAAGGGCTTTACAATCTGTAAAGATATTATTAAATGATTATGCAAAAAGGCTAAAAAGTACA
>NW_015531792.1:0-524 GCF_001515645.1 Sinocyclocheilus grahami
CATACATACATACATACATACATACATATATACATATATATATATCTGTTAGAACAATTCTGTATTCAGTTTCTTATAATAATATAATCAATTAAATTAACTGATTTTTTTAATATGCTTAATAGGCTAGTGTGTCTGTATACTTTACATGCACATTATGCTCAGTTAGGTGCTTGAATTTAAATGTGGTGAATCTGTTGTTTTTCATTGAACATGTAGAGAACACTTTGTCTAAAGTAAATTCTAAATTCATGACTCCTGCTTTTCATTTTACATATAGACCTACTGGTCTCTTGCCAGACTACTTGTGTTTCCAATCGTAGAAAACATGTTATGAGCAGTGCAAGATTCAAAGCCAAACTCTTTAAATACTGTATGTGTGATGAATACAGGAAGGCATTTTTTCCACAATTTGTATGAGTGAAATATGTCACATGTATGGCATGTTTACATTTTTAAGGTGACAAAGTGTTTGACAGGTGTTTATTAAAAGTGAACCATGCTGTAGGATCTTTCTTACTGAC
>NW_015531793.1:0-524 GCF_001515645.1 Sinocyclocheilus grahami
AATTGCATCATATGACCCCTTTAAAGGGATAGTTCACCCAAAAATGAAATTTTCATTTTTGGGTGAACGATCCCTTTAAGGTTTAAAAGTCCAAAGTGGAAATGTGGAGACTTCAGAGACTAAGGTTGTGCATGAACAAGTTTGGATGTGTATTCTACAAGCTATACAAAGTAATTGTTCTATATTCAGGGTCTCCTGGAAGTGAAAGTGTTCTTGAATCCCTGAAATATGAGATCCAGCAACTTAAAGCCAAGATTGTCACGATTGAGAAAGTTGCGAGTGTCTGCCACTTCAGGCAAGTTGGACAGAAATACTACATCACTGATGGTGTTGTGGGGACTTTTGATCAAGGATTACAATTCTGCAAGGATTTTGGTGGAACTATGGTTTTGCCAAGAACTTCTGCAGAAAACCAAGCGTTATTGAAATTAGTAGTATCCAGTGGTTTAAGTAGTAAGAAGCCATATATTGGAGTCACGGACAGAGAAACAGAGGGACGGTTTGTGGACACTGAGGGGAAGCAA
>NW_015531794.1:0-524 GCF_001515645.1 Sinocyclocheilus grahami
AAATCGATTAATTATTATTTTGAGTTAGCAAGACTTAAGCTGTATAAAACTGATACTTACTTGAGAATAGTAGTTGCCTAAGAAAGCATCAGACAGCGCAAGCCCGTCAAAAGTGTAGTCTTCAAATCTGCTGTGTTCATCTTTTCTTTGTCCAGACTTGTACCGTCCAGCAGTCTGATTTCTGTGGTGATGATGTGCACTTTCATGCTGGTCATATTGGTTGAAAGAGGTCCAGTGTGAGCCTTCTGCTCTAAATCCACCAACTTTTACTCCACCCCACATCCGAGCCCCTCCTTCAGCGTCCACATGACTGTACTTGCTGTCATCCAGCTGCTTTGACATCCGTAAGAGAGCCATTCCCTGTGAGACAGAGTACAGCTTGGTGATTATGCCAAATGTGTGTAATCTTTGGCAAGTAGATCAATTTAGCAAATTACTATAACTTGTTAAGCAAGCACAACATAATACATTAGAGTGATAGTTTGGCCCATGTGGATTCAAATGACATACGTGAGTGACTTTTT
>NW_015531795.1:0-524 GCF_001515645.1 Sinocyclocheilus grahami
ACGTTTCCACAAAGCTCTCGCAGCTCCAAAACCCCACCTGAGCCGTTTGTGAATTCAAGTCCACCCGTGCAGACTGGCAAAACATAAAACAAGGAGAGTGATATTGCTCTCTGGTCACTTGATAACTTCATAATTTCATTTTAAAGCTAAATAAAGGTTGTTAAATGTCGAAGAATGTCTTCCTGAAGCTCAGACAGAGACTACTTCAATGGGATCTCCCATACTGCCACCTGCCTGTCACAAAAAAACAAAAACACAAGCACATCCTGGGACGTGTCAAACTATTTAGTCCATCAACTCGGACAGAGGGAAGAGAAAGAGCAAGAATGCAAGACACGCAATTAAAAAGGCCAAGCCCTCATGTTAAAAACATACTCGTATAGAAAAAAATTACATTATGAACGTTTAAAACATGTTTAAATAATAAAAAGAATCTGAAATGAAATAAAGATCTGGAGTGAGAGGCTCTTTGAGAGCAGATCAGCTGCAACGTTTTTCTAACCACACACACACACACACACACA
>NW_015531796.1:0-524 GCF_001515645.1 Sinocyclocheilus grahami
AAATGTGTGCTATTATATCCGCTGCAAGATGCAAAACAATAATGCACAGAGGAGTAATAAATAATTAAATACATTTGTGAAATCACATTGCATTGAGTAATAAATAAATAAATAAAAATGGAATTTGTAATATCACTTCCGGTTGATTTGCATGAAAATCAATAATGCACTGAGGAGTAAAAAATAAATAAAATAAAAACTACATTTGAGATATCACCAATGAACAGTGCATCGAGGAGTTAAAAAATGAAACTTCAATAAGAAATAAGAAAGTCAATCCGAGTAGCTAGCACCTGTTTCTTTTCACACGGTCGCAGCTTGATGATGTCAGCGTCTGTAATCGGCCCCACCGTCTTCACAGGAGCATCCGCACCGTCCTGCGACACAGACCAGAATACTACATCTCATAATCGTCAATGCTCTGAGGAAACCTACGGGTCTGTGTCTAAAAACCCTGAAGAAACTCCGCTTGAGAGGTGAAATGATTAGACATTTCCTTGATCACATCAGCTTGCTTTTATTAG
>NW_015531797.1:0-524 GCF_001515645.1 Sinocyclocheilus grahami
ACAACTACTGGAAGCAACAGTTTCTGATTCTAAGCACCATGTAAGTGGATTAACATTAACTGTTGAATTTTGTTAAATGTTTAATTTAAGATTTAGTTATGTTTAAATTAAACTCTTTTGCATCGGGAGCTCTGGGTCATTCCTGCATAAACTGCATGATGAGGTAAATTGGAAAATGGCAATACATAATTACAAGATTGTGCACCATTTAGCCTGCAGTTATTAACACTACAAATAGCCTATAGTGTTTTGTCAGAAATGTTTTATTGTACATTTACTGTTATTACTTACTGGGGAATATTTTATAGAAGTTGATTTTGTAGTTTCTGCATTTTTTAAATTACAAATTCCATAATTTATTATTACTTATTATTTATTTTAAAAACCACATACCCCCTCCATCTTACTAATATTAGTCAGTTAAATTCTGGATTATATGCAAGAACTACGTTAAATTTCATTAGGACAAATGGGAAAATAAAAGAGTAGCTTTAGTAACTTATTTTTCTTCAAATGTTCAGTTC
>NW_015531798.1:0-524 GCF_001515645.1 Sinocyclocheilus grahami
ACCCGCTCTGAAGGACTTGAGGAAGTTTCTACAGAACGCCAACAGTGCAGCAGCTGCCACAGAGACTGGAGAAGGAGCGGAAAACGTCCCGCCACAGACTGAAGATGCACAATAGAGACAAATATGAGCTTGGGTTTCTGAGTGTGTGTGTGTGTGTGTGTGTGACCGTCTGGTCTAGAATAGACTAAATTATTGTACAGCACGGTGCCTCAAAGAGTTTGTGCGTATATGAGTGAATGTGTCAGGGAGACTTTTATGAGCGTTTTAAAGAAGTGGCCAAATATAAATAGCTTTTGACAATTTGAAGTTACTGTAAAGTCTTTTCATTTACATTTGCATTTGGTTGCTTAAAAGTCAAGTTGCAACACATTTAATTTGATTGTTTTGGTGTGCAACTGACGCTAAAACAAACGTGCAAAACCTCAAAACCCAAATCTGGGTCAGAGACCTACAGAAAACACATTTTCTGTGCTCGTCAGCGACTTTGTGGAGGCTTTTGTTTCTTTAGCTTTTGAGAATTTGCC
>NW_015531799.1:0-524 GCF_001515645.1 Sinocyclocheilus grahami
GTCAGGATTGCTATGGCTAATCAACATTTGCTGATGAGATTTGTAAATTACGCTTAACATGATGTTAGAGAGGCCCTATTTGTGTGCTAGTGTAAATAATCATTGTGCGGTGCAAGTGAACAATTCGTTTTTAATGAGAAACGAGAGGGGTGTTTGAAATGGGAGTCAACATTCTGGAGTACACTGTTTGCTTCCTTTTAACTTTCTCCAAGTAGACTGAACATCAATTCTGATTTAGGAGTCCAAAAATAACAAACCTCTGATGGGATTTGATACTGTGAACAGATATGCAGCTGAAACTGAGACTGTGTTTACATTATTAGACTTATTTATCAAAACATACTAGATGATTCTACAATATTAGGACACGCCTCTATGGAATACTTGATTGCGATTGGTTGTTTGCAGCATTTTTCAGTCAAATATTGTTGTAGAATGACTGTTAAATGTAGCTGTGCTAGTTTTGTTTCTTTTGAATAACCGTATTGGCCCGAATATAAGACGACCCTGATTATAAGACGGCC
>NW_015531800.1:0-524 GCF_001515645.1 Sinocyclocheilus grahami
ATTCCGCAGAAAAAGGGAAGTCATAAGTTTGGAACAACATGAGCATAAATGATGACAGAATTTTCATTTTTGGGTGCACTGTCCCTTTAAGATATGTATTTCTACAGAACTTTGGCCAGAAAAATATACACTGAAGTAAAATAAATATTACTAATAGCCTCAGTATCCCCTATACACTTTACCTTACATAATATATTAAAGGATAATGGTTTCAACCAGGTCCCATGACAAAGGTCCCCTAAGGCCACCAGGGAACTCTATTCTAAAACAGGAAACTAAAAACCGAAGGTGTTTTTGAGAGAAAGCATGAAAAACCTTTGACAAATAAACAGCAGACACACTAAAGGAATTCAGCATTTCAGCAGAAGTCACTGGCTGAATGCCAAACAGTAGTTTTATAATATAGCTTCCCCCACTCTGACGATGGCCTAAACAGCGATGCTCTACTTGGGGTTGTTAGATATATTTCACAGGCCTCCAACATGGAGAGATTAAATGCCAGGAAGCTGTTCCCATCTGTCTCC
>NW_015531801.1:0-524 GCF_001515645.1 Sinocyclocheilus grahami
CTGCTAAAACACAAATGTACGTGATTTTACAAGTGTGATTTTGTTCAGAAGTAATCTGGATCTTCGTGTTTTCATCTGCAGAAGTTCTTGCAGCAGGTACCAGCAGAGGTCGTGTTGCTCTGTGGCACATGGTGACAGTGAGTGATCAGAAAGGAGACACAAAGATACACTGGAAACTCCAAACACCAGCAGAGGTGGAAGGAAACATCTCACAGCTACAAGTGAGCAGTGGATATTTTTATCCCATATTTAGGGATATTTACAACATTATGACATGTGATTGGTTATTGCAGACAGTAATTCTGATTCTTGCTTCAGTTTGTTGAAGTCTGTCTCCCCGTGTCTGTCTGTGTGTCTGCAGTGGGGTTCGAGCTCTCATCTGTTGGCTGTCTGCAGCAGCAGCTGTGTGGTGATCCTGTCAGAGCATGTGATGTGTTCTCATTACAGCCAGCAGATGGCAGCAGTGCAGCTCACGCCAACACAGCTCAGCCTGGCCAACTTCAACACCAACACACACATCACCT
>NW_015531802.1:0-524 GCF_001515645.1 Sinocyclocheilus grahami
GGTTTTGAGCAGCAATTGGGCGAGTTTTGTTGTGAAAACCTGGCAACCCCGTCTCGGACCGCAGCATGCGCTTCCCTCAGACGGGGAACCCGCGGCTGAAGACAGGCACAGCGCTGAACGCGTGTGGCGCAACCGCCTGCGGTTCAATGGAGCGAGAAGCTGAAGTTTGGTCGGAACGAAATAAAGTCGCCTTCGGGGAATCCGGGTTAAACAAAGGAGCAGCGGCCTTATGCGAAACGCCGGGTAACGCGGCCTAGTGCGCGGAGCAGCTTTTGCGGACACCGAAATAACTATAAGTTCATGGGTTTATGCCAATAAACACCCCAAAGCGTCACTATGGAAATGAACAACGTACAGTCCTACGGATAGCACTAAAACCGTACATACTGCCAGATTCCCAACATCAGAGTCACGCCGCAGAATTGCGCACGCGCTCAGACAGCATCGTGGTGTTATTTGGCTGTTTCGGTTGAAGCCCTGCTTTGGTTTGCCAGGTAATCGCACAAGCCAGGTTAAGCGTACCG
>NW_015531803.1:0-524 GCF_001515645.1 Sinocyclocheilus grahami
CAAGAACTCTCAACAACCCCTCTCTTCTCATTCGCTCACCTCTCCACTCCTCAGTCAACCATCCCCCATGTCACCATCCCATCGGCTCCATTAGAGCCCCACCCCCTTGTCCCACCCATCAGAAGACCAATGTCCACATTAGCATCGACACAGCATGTGGGTGGAAAGGTGAATGGCATCCCCCTGTTTACAACTCTTGGGATGCTTTATCATTATTGCCCCACTACAGCAGTAGAAGGAAGCAAATCTTCCAAACAATGAGATGAAACTGATGCATTTATGTACCTAATTGACTTTAAATTGGAGCACACAGTGAGAACTCAAGAATTAGGCGCAATGCTAATCATAAATGGGTAAGCACCCAAATGCATAAACTGACCTTTCATTACAAGAGGAAGAATTGTTAAATATCTACTAACTTATGCGCCGTTAGCCACTCAGGAAAGGTTACCTGAAAGCTTTAGTGTCTTTGTTAAGGCAAGGCAAGGCAAGTTTATTTGTATAACACATTTCATACACAATGG
>NW_015531804.1:0-524 GCF_001515645.1 Sinocyclocheilus grahami
GAAAAAAAATCAGAATTGTGAGACATAAATTCAGAAGTCTGAAATAAAGTCAGAATTGCAAGATGTAAACTCAGAATTGTGAAGAAAAGGAAAAGTCAGAATTGCGCATTTAAGCCTACAACTTGCAATTAAGAGCTATAAATGCACAATCGTGAAAAAGAAAACTCCTAGTCATAGTATTTGGAACCATGTGCTTCTGTGGGTCATTGACTCATTGATGCAGATGCTTGACTCACTCCTGCATGCGTCTGCGCAGGCCGCCGGGTGACTGCCGCACAGCTCGGAGCACTTCAGACACTTCTTCAGCAGCGTGTCGTAGAACTGACCGGACACGGCTTTACATCTCCAGGCCACTGCCACACAGCATCACACGCCCTTCATCAGACCATGATCTTCACATGCGTGAGCTGAAGACAGCTGAAGACTTACCGCAGAACTCAGAGCAGCGTGTCAGAATGGTGGAGTCGTGACAGATCATTCTGCAGGACACACACTCTCGCAGCAGCCTGTCCATGTACTGACCC
>NW_015531805.1:0-524 GCF_001515645.1 Sinocyclocheilus grahami
TGCCAGCAGCTTGATAGAAGACATCAATGTTCAATAAATACATTTTTGAATTATATTAATTTACATTTATGCAGTTGGCAGACATTTTTATCCAAGGTGACCTACACTGCATTCAAGCTATACACAATTTTTTTCAGTTCATTCATTCCCTGGGGATTGAACTCATAACTTTGGTGTTGCTAGCACCATGGTCTACTTTTTGAGCTACAAGTCTCAAAAAGGGCTGTATTATAATTATTTAACTATAATAAACATTTCTTCTGCCAAGAAGTTTTTTTTAGCCTTATGGTAGAATGTTTTTATGGTTGCCTATAGCAAAGTAGCAACTAACACAGTCCAAGTCAGACGTTTTCAATGAAACTCTTCAATAAACAAATGATTTATTCACTAATTAGGCGGAATCAGTCACTGACGGTTTAGATATGGGTTAATGAGTGAAAAGTTTTTTGGAACGTTTTAGAGCATTTAGGGTGCTGCAGAGATTGTATCTGCAGCATCACCCTAGCTCCCTCCATAAAAATCCA
>NW_015531806.1:0-524 GCF_001515645.1 Sinocyclocheilus grahami
TGCTTCTTGTCTGTCTGCTTCGTGTCTGCCTTTTCCTCCCTCTTCATCTCTGTCTTCCTCACTCCTGGCCACATCCTCACATACACCCTAATCAAAACATTTTAAATGAAATTGTGAATTTGATATAAACACACCAGACACACGCGTGCACCTGGGATGGAAATAAGCACCACCCATGACACAAACACACACACATGGCCTCTCTTCCTTCATAGACCTCTTTCACAAACTGTAACATTCATTTCATTGCTCACCTGTGAACCTTCCTGTGCTCTCTCTGAAACTGATGCCTCCAGCAACTTCCTCTCCTAAGGTGGTAATAATGGGCAGTGGTAAAGGAATAGGGCCAAACAGTTACAGCTGTGGCACTAGCAAACCTCAGTGAATATTGAAAAGTAATATCATGAAATAAATACAAACCGTATCTAATGGGAATAGGCTACTGTTGTTTAATGTCAATTTTTCAGCTTTCAACTTCACTTACAGGATTTCTCTTGAAAAAGGTGTCAATCTTCTCCTGCCTC
>NW_015531807.1:0-524 GCF_001515645.1 Sinocyclocheilus grahami
GAGGACTGCAGGTGGAAAAAGTCTTCATCCTTCCTTGAGTGCCTGAAATTCGCATAACTGCCACAAAGATGGAGCAGTATGAGTAAACGATAACAGCAAGAGAGCCCAGCAGTACAGCAAGAGCATTGATAAGTGCTGGAATACTATACAGTGATCTGTCAGTGCATGCCAGTGTTGTAATAGAAACATGATCACAGTAACAGTGTATAATGGTGTTTTCTGCACAATAAGGGAGAGGATAAGCTCGGATGGCCATCATTAAGGGACCTACTAAACCCAAAATCCAACAGCCCAGAATCAGATTGAGTGTATTTCGGTTTGTCATGAGACTATGATATTGAAGTGGATAACAAATTGCTGCATAGCGATCTATAGCCATTACAGCCAGAACATAAGAACCAACACCGCCTAAATAATGCACAAAGAACATCTGAACAAAACAACCCAAGAATGAAATGGTTCCATCTTGAAACCAGTATCTGCTGATTATCTTTGGTAATGTTGCTGTGCTGAATAGTACATCA
>NW_015531808.1:0-524 GCF_001515645.1 Sinocyclocheilus grahami
TGACAGGTCGAGGGTCCACACCTTCTCGCCCCGTGAGGTGAGGTGGGCCAAGATGCCTGCGGCAAAATAACTGACCTCCACCTCTGGACTGTGCAGCAGAGAGCGAATGTGATCCAGAAAACTCTGAACCATCAGCTCACCGTGCAACTCCCCCACCTCGGCGATATTATTCTGAATACAAGCGAAACAAACACATTCAGAACTAGACAAGATAGAGAAAGGACAATAGCACAGGGGACCACAGCTCCAAAAATACAACTGAATGCAAAGTGAAACAGTCTCATTATACTTTCTAACTAAGGGAAACTATTTGCATAATCCCTCAGCACGGCTTCCTTTGACACGAGAAGGCGTTTTATCAGTGCTGCCCACAGCTCCAGAATCACTCACCTCAATTCAATTTCACCAGAGCACAACACTGCAATATGTATTTCCCTCTCCAGTGCAGCACAGAATTACTGGAGGCTTGATACAAAAAAATGCTTCTATTTGATGTTATATATGCTTCTAAAAAATAATATGCA
>NW_015531809.1:0-524 GCF_001515645.1 Sinocyclocheilus grahami
ATTCTTTGTTCTTTAATTGCAGATTTTGATATCTTGGAGTGATAGTAAAAAATTCTGTAAAAAATAATATATTAATTCAAAGATGAAAGGATAAATGATTGATCACTTTCAAAATGACAATGAATAGACATAAATAGGCATTTAAAACTAAAGTTAATTCATATTTAAAATGCATTTCCAAGAAATGTAAAAGTTTAAAAATTATTTTAAATTAACCATTTAAATTACAATTTCTACAAATACATTTGTTGATTCCTAGAAATGCTATTTGGCAAAAGGATTAAGAGAAACAATTGGCCAATGCTTTTTTTTAAATGCAATTTAAAACTATTAAAATGTATATGTGATCCTAGACTACAAAACTAGTCATAAGTCGCACGGAAATATTTGTAGCAATAGCCAACGATACATTGTATGGGTTAAAATTATAGATTTTTTTTGTCAAAAATTATTAGGATATTAAGTAAAGATTATGTTCCATTAATGTATTTTTTACTTCTTTTTTTAATGAATAAATAGGTAAT
>NW_015531810.1:0-524 GCF_001515645.1 Sinocyclocheilus grahami
GGTGGAGTCATGAACACTGACCTTAACTGAGGCAGGTGAGGCCTGAAGTTCTTTGGATGTTGTTTTAAAAACCTTCATTTAAAAGCTGCATGTTGTGTTCACTTGTGTTATCTTTGACTAATATTTAAATTTGTTTGATGATCTGAAACATTAAAGTGTGACAAACATGCAAAAAAATGAAGGAAGGGGGCCAACACTTTTTCACACCACTGTATATATGTTTTATTTATTTATAATTCTGTTTGTTATTCAAAGAAAGCTCCACATGGAAGCTGAGTATTTGTAATGCTTAGCAAGACGTATTAGCGCTTCATTGTGGTGTTGTTGACTGTGACACCTGTCATGCTCTTGATAAACAGATAAAAAAAAGGTTAATCCTCATGGTTTCAGGAAGCTGGTTCAAACAAAAGCAAGGAAGAGTGGGAGAAAAAGAGAGCTCTTTTTGCAAGCGTGAGTTTCAGGGACGTTCTGCTCCAGCCTTTTTTTTCTGCTCTCTCCTGAGATTCACTGTCCAGAAAAAAGCT
>NW_015531811.1:0-524 GCF_001515645.1 Sinocyclocheilus grahami
GCTGTTGCCATTTAGTTCTGTCACACTCAACTCCTCCCACTGCCGTGCCAAGCGCTGATATCGCTCCTCATCTCAGTTCCCAACAACACCCCGTTGGTTTCGCCCGACAGATGAAGTACCATTGGGAAGGCATTTCTATTAATATTCATGAGCGAACCCTTCGCCATTGGACGGTTACAGAGTCACGTCAACAGGCTCTTTTAATATTCACAAAACACGCGTTCGCCATTGGTAGGCTTTTAAGCTACGTCCTTGCGACGTAATTAATATTCAATAGTTAAATCATAGCCGATTGAGTTGAAGCCAGTCAAAAAATTGCCTAGGTATGTTTAACTTTGAAATTAAGAGTTGGAAATAAGGATACTGTATCTTATTTAAAATTAATTTTAACTACTACTTTTGATTTTTTAAATTAAATACCAGACTATTTTTTGACATCCTAGTAAAATTGACCATAGGATCCAACTTTTAGAGATGCGTGCAAACATCATGTTCTATTTATTACGCACGAGCAAAAACTTGGC
>NW_015531812.1:0-524 GCF_001515645.1 Sinocyclocheilus grahami
ATATTTTCCAAAAAATTCCACCTATCCACATGTATCCAACTCTCTTGCATCCAGCATCCAATGAGAATCGTCTTTCATTAGCATTGACTAATAGAGGCGACCCCAAAATTAAAGTGACAGACTCCGCAAAGAGAGAAACAAATCCTAAAGTCTCCACAAATCAACTGTCAGGCCTCAGTAATGCAACCAATCCGTCTCCGGCTCAAGTGTTTAGTGCTGATGACATCACAGCCCAGCAAGACTCACCTCAGATGGGCGTGGCTTCCTCGTGTGTCTCCGCCTCCACCCGCCACACCACAGCGTCTCAGGTTGGCCACAAGCAACAGTTTGTAGGTTACAAGGCTTTACCGTATCCATTACAGCGACAGAATGGAAAGATTCAGTATAAATGTAACGTGTGCGAGAAGAACTTCAGTCAGCTGTCCAATCTGAAGGTACATGGATTATTAACATTGCAGTGTTAGTGGTTCAATGAAGGAAGTCCGAGATGATGATGATATATAAGCAATTTTGTAATTTTTACT
>NW_015531813.1:0-524 GCF_001515645.1 Sinocyclocheilus grahami
TATAGATCAGTGGTATGAGTTTTGGGAAGCCCTGCAATAGGTAAACGCTTAAAAGCCCCAGAATAAAATACAATAAACCAAGAGAGTACATGCCAGCAATAAGACACAAATATATTAGTTAGGCTGACTCATTTAGGCGCAAAATCTTGTCTTGTTATCTGAACGAGTGTGTACATCTCTCCATGGCAACAGTAACAGTTTCCTCGAAATCCTTCACTCTTGTTTACTCCTAAATATCAAAGTAAATATGAGGATGACTATGGTTTGGACTGGCAAAACATTTTTCTTTTAGCTACTCCTGAGAGGATGGGTTGACCCAGTCCCTGCATGGGTTGTTTGACACCTCTAGGGGGTTTATCACCGTTAACAACAGCCCGCTGGTGACTTGAGGACCTCCACAGGGGCCAGTACACAGTCCTGCTGCCTCAGAATGAGATTACCAGCCATCAAGAAGATTAACTCACGTTAAATCACCAGTTTATTCTAGCGTGGCTCTAGCTGAGGCGTATTTTGATCTTGTCCGA
>NW_015531814.1:0-523 GCF_001515645.1 Sinocyclocheilus grahami
AGTTCCCAATGCCCCTGTCTCCCAAGTTCATTTGCATTTTTGGAATGGATGGCTTTATTACCAAGGCTTCAAACTCCCACTGGCTTTTCTTTGTCAGGGAAAGCAGCTAGCTTCCATAATGGCCTACTTCCTACTTGAGTGCATGCTGTTCTTTCACTTCACAAAGTAGATACAAGTGCAGCTGGGAGTCAAGAAATGCCCAGGTTGACAAAGGAAAGAGTGACTGGTCTCTTGTTAAAGTCTTATTTAGTGCAATGGTTTGTAGTTGGAGAAGGATTTCGCTGAAGTTTGGATGACTGCAGTGTAATTTTTTCCCACCACAAAGGTCTTTCTCAAACATAAAACAAAACAAAAACAAGCATTGTGTAACATTAAAATGTAACGGTGGTGCACCCTATTGACAGTTCGAAAAAGATTATTTACATTAAATTTCAGGTGCCAGAAAGTATTTGGCCTGTCACCATACAAATTTCTAAATAAAGAGATAGCTTGGAAATTTCAAACCAGTTACAAAAAAAATAAA
>NW_015531815.1:0-523 GCF_001515645.1 Sinocyclocheilus grahami
AGTCTGAGAGTGCAAGTGCGAGGCTGCAGCCAGACCCTTCTCGACTAAGGTGTTGCACGAGACGAACCTCGGCCAATTGTTCCCCAAAAATTACCTTTATATTAATTAGTTTATCAGATATTTTACTTTAAAATTGTAGACTGCCCTGAAAGTCTGTATGTTTGTACACACTGTTTATAAATGAAAATTATGTTTTCTGTTCTGCAAAAAACATGATTACATGCCGGTCTAAATTTTGTAAACAGCTGATTGAGTTGGTTAGTCTGAACTCTTCACATCAAGAACAGTTCTTTAACCCTCACTTGAACTATCCTGCAGGTGATGAAGAGGTAGGCCTATTTGTGGTAACGCCTGTGGTGAACTTACTCTGGTGAGTAATCGCTTTAGGACTACCCACTAGGATTGAGAGATAAAAACAATTAATGGCAACATGGGATATCCCTGCTAGAATCCAACTGATAACTGAAGCTGCAAAATTCAACACTGGGCAATCAATGTTTGTTCATATTTATAGTGTAGGTAC
>NW_015531816.1:0-523 GCF_001515645.1 Sinocyclocheilus grahami
AAAAAAATACTAAAATGCATACATGCATTCTGTTCTGACTTTTTCAGCTTCAAATTATGTGTAAATGTCTTGTAGAGAAAAGAGTTTTTATGTAAAGCAAAGATCATCATGATTTTATATTTCCTCAAACCAAAGTAGGTTTCGGTGTGCAGTTTCTCACCTTTAGTGACATTATAGAGGATGACATGTCCTCTGTGATGAGGAATGCAGCTCTCAAGGGTCGGACACAGTAGATGAAAGCAGTTCACGCTGTCCTGAGTGGTGTTGAAATGAAACACAGCCAGGTTGCAGGAGACTGCGTACGCAATTCATAAGTTAATTTATAAAGTCCATTAACAAAGTCTTTCTGGTTGTTGAAAATACTGAATTATACTTAGAAATATAAATTTAAGCATTTCCATTATACAGTGCAACCACATTATTTAATAAATACGGGTCCGTTTTTTTTATTCTTAATACATTTTAAATTAGCTTTCCCTTTATGTATGGTTTGTTAGGATAGGACAATATTTGGTCGAGATAC
>NW_015531817.1:0-523 GCF_001515645.1 Sinocyclocheilus grahami
AAAAAAAAGCCTCCATCACAAAACAGAGAGACTATTTGAGGTTGCAAGCCTCGATTGACTCCCCATCGGTGTGACTGACAGATCCAGCTGTTTTGCCTGAGGCTAACATGGGGGCGAATCAGTGAGTCCCATTCATTACTGCCTAATAATGCAAAAACTCATTATCATGGTCATAGTCCTTCTGTCACCATGCAGAGCAAAGGCCCCTGTTTTCTCTACTTCCCTAATTACTTTATCATACTAAAAGAGGGAGAGACTTCTGATCAGAGGGAGCAATGTTTGGCTAGTTAACATCAGGCATTTAGCCCCTGCTGGCAGACATCATAACTACACCATTATTCTGGCAAAAAAAAAAAAAAAGCAACAGTAAATGTGACCACACCTTTAGATTGTGAAGTTGTTTATCTTTTTACCGCCTTTTATATCACTGCTCAGGATAGTCGCTTGCAGGACATCTATACTAACAGAGTATTTCTGTTTTTAAAATTAAGTAACAAGCAATTAAACCTATTTCAAATGTTGG
>NW_015531818.1:0-523 GCF_001515645.1 Sinocyclocheilus grahami
CCCTAGAGGACGCAGTTCGAAGTTCCCATGAAAGGGAACTTTTATACAGGTATAAAGCAAAGTATTAATACATAATAGTATTAACATTATATTAGTTAATATACATTATATCTTTTTTACTGTAAATTTCAGCCCTCCCTACCTCTCTTTTTTTGAATACATTTAATAGATTATTTTATTTATTGGTTACTTTTAACTTGGGATACTGATTCATATAATTTCACATTCATAAACATCTGAAAAAAAACCCAATACTTAAGACGTTAGACATAACCAAAATCAGTTCAACTTTCACTCTAATTATAATGAAATGTAATGCAACTTATAAAGTGTTACTACTCTTATAGTTACATTTTTGCATATTTTTATCCATTGCACTGTAGCTTCTTCTTCAGTTCTAATAACATATTCTCTCTCTCTCTCTCTCTATATGAAGCCATTATCTGTCTACATTATTATATACTCAGAGAAATGTTTTTATGAATGTTTTTGCGCTCTCAGAAGCTGCAGTCAAAACACAGAT
>NW_015531819.1:0-523 GCF_001515645.1 Sinocyclocheilus grahami
GACCACAGTAACTCTACTAAATTTTGCAACCCTCTAACGTGATTTGTTTTATTCATATGCATCAGTATGTTTGACTCATTAGACAAGTAATTTTAACTATTATCTTTTCACAAAGCAGTCCCTTCCAACCACAAGAGAGACAGAGTGTCAGTGTGACAACATACAGAAAGTCACCCGAGAAGTTGGATGTCAGACAGACCACTTCGTGAGGAAAAGGACTGTGGCCACACGACTGTCTAAAACAACACTAGCCAACAGAAAAAATTCAGGTATGTTGCCAGGTTAGGTTCTTAGTTTGTCTTTTTGAATGTATGCGATGACAGGTGAAGACAGATTCTAGGTATGCACAATATACTTGCACACTCATGGAATGCACCTCACACCAAAGTTACAGCTGTGGTAAGAACCTATTTATTAGTCATTGAACACAGTTAAGGTTAGTTGTTAATATTTATACTTCCAGTATGCTAACATTCTAATGACTGTCATGCGTCCTGTATGAAATCTTGCAAGTACAGAAATG
>NW_015531820.1:0-523 GCF_001515645.1 Sinocyclocheilus grahami
TATATATATATATATATATATATATGCTATTATATTATGGATTTTCACTTAGATGTTCCCAAATCTTGTGATTTTTGTCAGTGCCTGTTACAAAGCAGTATTTTGGGTATGATCCTCGAGCCAAAGAACTTAGCCTACATCAAAAGCTGTGGTGGCGACTCACACAGAGATATTTATTTGGACAGCATTAATGCATCACTGTCTCTCATAAGAGGGCCATTAGTTTTGGAGAATGACATTCCCTCTTTATATCTGAGAGTCAGGTTTTTGATGAGGATAGGAGGTTCTATTCCGCACCACCTCTCTCCCAAACAACTCATGAGTTTGTCAGTCTTCTGCCTTTTTTGTATAGCTTCAGGTAGATTTTTTACTGTCAGTGTGAAACTGCCAAAAATTAACTAGATTAGTTTAACATTACTTATTTCGGAGGAGTGTAGCTTAATTTTAATCATGCCACAGTGCTTGACGTTGTTCAAATATTTAAAGTAATTCTGTGGAGTTTCGTCTCTGATGTCTAAACAAC
>NW_015531821.1:0-523 GCF_001515645.1 Sinocyclocheilus grahami
AGGGGTGTAAAGGGAGGAAGAGGGTATGGGCGGTGACGAAAAACACGGGCTGCCTCAGGAGGGGAGAGGTGAGGGCCCACGGCCTGGACACAACTCACCACTAACAGACAGAAAAGACACTTTTACTCACAGACAAATGTCCCTCAAGAGTGAAATGGTGAAAGAAGTGAAAGTGAGTAACAACCCTCATGTGAAGAGATTTTGAGCACAAAATTTAGGTAAAGAAAGTAATGAAACTAAAGGACTATGACTTGAAAGTATTAAACTATGACTAAACTTGCTGGTATAGACGGATACGGTATGGTGACAAACTCTTCCTTCAAATAACAGAAAGTCTTGAAACTTTTCTACTGTAGATTCATCTTCCACCAACTCACAGAGACTAAAATCTGATGCCCAATATAACAGTACCTTTGCATCCTCTCCTTTTATTTTCTGAGGGACAGCAACACTAGCCTCATTCATAGAGAACAGACACTTTATTTGAAAGGGTCATCATGTTTCCTTCAAGAATATGTTCACA
>NW_015531822.1:0-523 GCF_001515645.1 Sinocyclocheilus grahami
TATTTGATGATTAGCTGACCCTTAAGTGTCAACCAGATACACCACAGGGCTAGAAATGGGGCCAGGCAGTCATGCAATGTCATGAATCCACTTAGACCTTACCAAGGATCTATCAGGACTGAATGGGATGAGGGGTGGTTTCCAAAGCAGAGGAAATCTTAAAAAAAAGATTCCAAGCCATACAGCACGCTCTCCATCACACTGACCCACAGGAAACAACATTAAGATGAGAGCAGACAGACTCGTTTGGCTGGAGACATGACACCCAAAGCGTGTTCTGACATCAACCCAGTGCAACAGCATTTTGTCTGGCAAGCTGTCAAACCCCAGTTATGACCCATCAGCATGTGTCATCCAGCACAGCCACATCAGCAGGACTCATCTCAGCCTTTAAAGCACGATTCGTGTTAGCAAGCATCGAAATGCAAAGCCCGTACAAGTGTCAGTAGGGATAAGCTCTGACCTGGAGAGATGTTTCAGGATCTGTTTCTTGATCAATCCAGCCATGACCGGTATCTCATCA
>NW_015531823.1:0-523 GCF_001515645.1 Sinocyclocheilus grahami
GTTTTTTTTAAAGAGAACTGTGAATTTCAAAGTCTTATTCTTCTTCATCATATATATTTTATTAGATTAGACTCAACTCTATCTGCTTGTGCAGAGCAAGTCTAACCAGAAGTAGTATTACAGCATAGTGTATTATATTTAATGTTATAATGTGCAACATAGAAATATACAATTTGTATTTATATAAGGATATACAGCGGTAGTCTATAGATAAATCTTGGTAAAGTGCAAATTTGAAAATGAGGTACAAATGACAGAACAAATTAATGTGGTAGTGCAGAAAACATTATATTTAGTACGTTATTTAGTTTAGTATAATGCAGAATTACATATAATATGGATATACAGATTCATGTTATTTTTCCATTAAAATGTTCATGTTCACTTCTTATGAAAAAAAATAAAAATACATTAGAAAAATGACAGACCCCACTGTATAATATATAAGGCAGTATTAGCATATATATATATTTATGACTATTAGCATATATATATATATATATATATATATATATATATATAT
>NW_015531824.1:0-523 GCF_001515645.1 Sinocyclocheilus grahami
ATAAACGTAGATATCTATATACATATCTAGATATAGAAGATACATATACTTAATTTGAACAAAACACATTCCTGCAAATGCTCAAACTCCTATATACAATTAGTTATTCAAACATTCTTTCAGTTGTATTTAATTGCTTCTTTTGGTATGCATTCATAGTCCAGAGCACAGACCAGACTTCACATTTGAAGAAGTATGATGTGGTCAAACCTCAGCTGGTTCATGAGCGCTGGAGGAGGCATGCAGACCCCTCACACACACCTGCACAGGTATAAAGCATCATCAACAGTTCTGGAAGTAAGTTAAGATGTTGATTTCTCCATATTGGAAATGATGTGTCTGATTTCAGGATAGACATGCTGATAGCATTACATACTCGGTCAGGATTGACGGTCATGAACGTGTACTGCATCTGACAAAGAACACGTAAGAACTTTAGAAGGAGTTTGGCTGAAAGAATCAGCCTGGTTTAATGATTAAAAAAAATCTCATTTGATTTCGTATTCCCCCAGACATTTTTTAC
>NW_015531825.1:0-523 GCF_001515645.1 Sinocyclocheilus grahami
GTGTTCTGATGCTGAAATGATGTCCAGGCACCTGCTCCTGCTGCTGGTCCTGCATGAGCATCATCATGTATCTGTGAAGAGGACTGGCCTCATCAGCTCCTCCTCCAATCGCTGCGCTGGTTAATGTCACATCAGCCTCTGTAGCCTCCCTCTCGTCTCCAGCTTGTTCCTCGTGTTGCTCCTCCTGAAGGAAGATGAAACACAAATCAAAGCTTGTAACAGTCGTCTGAGAGTCACAGCCCGAGCTGTGCTGCGCTTCATGAACAGATGACTGATCAATCAATCAAACAGACTCCTGAACTTCTGCTATAGGTTTGAAACAGGGTTATAATAATAAAAAAAAATTGATAACTTAAAAAGAAGTAAACACATTATTTAAAAATATTTTATTTCAGTTAAACTAAATGAAAATGAGATTTAAAAATATATATTTCAGCTTATTTTATTTCTCACTTTGGTTTAGTTTAGATTGATGTAGTACAATAACTAAAATTAAAACAAACTATATAGAAATAAAATAAAA
>NW_015531826.1:0-523 GCF_001515645.1 Sinocyclocheilus grahami
TGATTAATCACGATTAATCGCGATTAATCGTTTGACAGCACTAATTATAATTAACTTCTATAAATCTTGGTGGAATAATGAAATAGATGAGAAATGTAATTTTGCACCTTTCAGGGAAGTAAAAGTAGTTATTCTTGCAAAATTGCACTGAAAACCCTTTCAAATAAACAACCTGCTTAACTGCAGCCATGCATTTTAAAAGCTGTGCCAAAGTTCATTGTGTGTTTTTGGCTCGTGATTGTTGATTTGAATTGAATTACTGGTGAACAAAAAATTAGTTGTAAGTCTGAAAACATAATGTTTCATAAAAATTAAATTAAATATTGTGACAAGTTAAATGTGTGTATTCCTTATTATATATGTGTATAATGGATGAAAAAGTACAATGTGCATATATATGATGTATCACGTGTACTAGTATAATGTAATGCATCTCTGTATTCATATTTGAGTAAGGCCATAATGTGATCGTGAGAGAGAGAGAGAGAATATGCACAAACACACACTATCAAAAAAAAACATC
>NW_015531827.1:0-523 GCF_001515645.1 Sinocyclocheilus grahami
CCTACTGATTCACATCTCCTATACAAGCACCTGAGGCCAGAATATATCTTTTATAACTTTATATATTGTCTTTTATAATGACAGTGAAAAACCCTAGTTCCTATTTTCAGGCATGTTGCAGATGCGTTTGACAAGACATTTTTCTTTCACTCTAGTATTTATCAGCCACTGAGCATGCAGTGGAATGGATTATCTGTGGTTTCATATCTCTCCCACTGACTTTCTGTGAAGCAACATCTTTCATGAATTTCAGTCCAGTTATTAGTCTGGCAGTTGCTTGTTTCCTTTATTTGGATCTCAGACTAGCATAAAAGCAAGACAACGCTCACCTACACCAATCTATGTTTAGAGCTCGAGGCCCCATGCCTGTTTAAGTTTGTGAAACCTGGTGGCAGGGGTGAGGTTAGGGGCTAGTTTTAGAGTTCGACTTGAAAAGGGCCGAAGACCTCTGCTCTCATCTCAGGCTATGGGCCTTACGGTGCATTTCAAAGCCTCGACTCGGACTGCACCTCGACTTCTGAGG
>NW_015531828.1:0-523 GCF_001515645.1 Sinocyclocheilus grahami
TTTTTTATTATTAAATTATTAAAATTAAGTAAACACTAATTTTGCATTATAACAGCCTTAATTTTTTTGTCCTTCACAGAGGAACTGCAGTAAAATTAAATATGCATTTAGGAAAAGTAACCCATATTTAGGGGTACATTTCAACACAATTAGATAGATAGATCAGCCACCCCTACTTTCACTTTGACTCAATAATAAATAATTGTTCCATCCAAGTCATTTCTTCCTGCTCAGCAGAAGGTGGAAGGAAACAAATAGCCTTGCAAATGTCACACTCTGTTCACAGGGATCACTGACTAACAGTGCATGCTGGGGAGGAAAGCTCACCATTGTTTTGCCGCATTGAAAGGTGATGCTGCTCTGAATGTTGCTGCTCTTGTCGTCGCATTTCCTCGAGCTGTTGAAATCAAGCACAGCAGGCGAGACCTTCCGCAAGGAGAGCTCACCTATGGGGAAAAAAGACCTGGTTTGAACACAGCAGTGTGTCTGACTTTGAGAGCAATAACACACAAGCTTTTTTTTT
>NW_015531829.1:0-523 GCF_001515645.1 Sinocyclocheilus grahami
ACAAACCATACATCAATGGAGAGCTCATTTATTCAGCTTTCAGATTATGTATAAATCTTATGACTGGTTTTGTGGTCCAGGGTCACAAATGAGTAATAAAAACTATTTTATTTATATTTCCTTTACAAGACACAGAGTGATGTTACTCACCATGCCTTTGCTCAACAGGAAGAGAGCTCTGTGAAAATGACCAGCAGAGTGACGACATTAACATCTGTGTGAAATTAAACATTCATGCATCACAGTAACTAATTGATGTGAAGTTATGAGATACCTGGTGTATTCGGATCCCACGACTCTGGCGTATTCCGCGCCGACCCCCAGCAGATCACAGGCCGACACCAGATCCTTCTCCAGCGTGTGCAGCTGCTGCAGCAGAACAACATCCAGCACATCATCATCATCACAAACTGGCTTTTTTGAGTCTGATTCTTTTATTAAACTCAAGAATTCAGCACGAATATGCTTTGGACCGTAACGATGCACTAACGAGTGTGTGTGTGTGTGTGTGTGTGTGTGTGTG
>NW_015531830.1:0-523 GCF_001515645.1 Sinocyclocheilus grahami
CAGGGTTTAAAGCTATAGCTATAGATTGGTTCGTTTGGACCCATTTATGCCAAACTGTAATGGAATGGAAATATGCACATAATTGTAATGGAGAAAACATCCCTCGCTCTTTCAGCTCCTGATATCGACTGGCAACCGGCTCAAACTCTGCCAATATAAGTTGAATTTCAAGACAAATGTGTTTTTTTCTTGTTAAATGTGTCTTTTATCTTTCGTGCATATTTTTCTCTTTCAGTTCAGCCCTTTTTCTTTGTGGACACTATTTTGCCCTTATAATATTTTATGTCTGATTTATATAAATTGGCTTTGCACTGATCAGTTAATGTATTAGTTCAATAGGCCAACTTTTAAATGACTAGCATCTGTTTCGGTTGCATGATCACATCTGTATTTCTTGTAGCTCTCTCATAGCTGTGTAAGTGGCTAATATCTGTGCACGATGGACAAGTAATTAGACTTGAGTTTTCAGAAACACAGGGTGTGTGTGAGTGTGTGGAGGTTTCTGACGGGTTCAGACGCAGAT
>NW_015531831.1:0-523 GCF_001515645.1 Sinocyclocheilus grahami
ATGTACAGTATATGGTAGACAATTTACATTAGTGCATTTTTTTTTTGTCAATCTCATTGCACTGTTATGCACTGTGTTTGTGCATATTGTCCTTATCTGTTCAGGAGCTGGTTGCACAGTGTCTGCAGCATCTCTCTGATCTGGCTCAGTTCGCTGGCAGGTGTGGAGGTGCTGGGTGCAGCAGGGGGCCGGGCTGCAGCTTCAGCGTAGCTCTGTGCTCTCAGCTGTGGGGGCTTCTCTTGGTGTGGGGTGGCTTTTGGTTTTTTCTGAGGGTCCACAAACTTTCCATTAGAGTCCATGAGGAGGAGAACATCTGGATCAGGTTCTGGAGGCTGGGTGGGTGAGGCCTGTGTTGCTGCAGGTGTCTGTGTGTTTGTTGTAGGTCAGCTTTCTGTGTTTGTGTAGTTTGGTTTGTCTGTAGTAGGAGCTGTATTGTAGTGAAGTGTGTTGTCTTTTGTGTTTTTCTGTAACTGTCATTTCTTGCAGCTGTCTGGAGAAGTTCTCTTCTTTTTTCTCTGTGTCC
>NW_015531832.1:0-523 GCF_001515645.1 Sinocyclocheilus grahami
TGAGACACTGATGCAATGCTACATTTCTACAAATCTGATGAAGAATCAAACTCATCCTAATCTCAGATGACTTGGGGATGAGCACATTCTCAGCAGATTTTAAATTTTTTGGTGAACTATTCCTTCAAGAATCCTATCAAACCAATGTATTATGCAACACTTGTAAGGAGTTATACACGGCCCACATTCCTAGTAAAAGTTTAGAACTTCAGTTTAACACATTGTCAAAATTCACAGATTCTCCCCCCCCCAAAAAATCGGCGAAATGCAGCAAAACTCTGTCTAGGTCTGCTTTGGGAAACCACATTAGCAACTGTCCGACTGCAGGCCCTAAACTGTAACTAGTGTACCATACATGTGTCCAAAATACAGAAAAATTCTTGAGTTACACTCTTCTGTTGAAAGGTAAAAGTTGAGAAACTTCTTAGATTGTATTTTAGACACTCCTCACGTATTTTGAGGATCCTCTCCGCAATAACGCTCACAGTTCCAGCACACTTCTATAACCGGGATTAAACTGTGA
>NW_015531833.1:0-523 GCF_001515645.1 Sinocyclocheilus grahami
TATATATATAAATTTTTTTTGTTCTTTTTGGAGATTATGGGATATAATTTTAAAATATGTCATATATGAAGTACATACTGTGTAGACTCGTGTTCTCAGGGGTCAGGAGTGATAAATAAAGTAGTAATAGCTGTCTGGCAACCACCTCCATGCTGTTCTCAATCACCCAAACCTGCAACAAGCCACACCTCTCATTATTAACACAGTATGTTCAACACAGCTGATTTAGAACACTGTAATATGTGATTAAACTCAATTCACTCAATTCTGTATGTAAAAGAATTACATGTAACGTGTGAGTGTCCGTCAGTCCTGTGATGGTCTTCAGGATGTGTCTGGGATCTGCACTGCCCACTAGCAAAATATTCAGTTCTCCATGTGGCCTCACTCTGAGTGTGTCTGTAAGTACATAACAATGAGAATTCAAATATACAAAAAAAGGGAAATTTTATAATGTTTTTATATGTATTTGTTGGTTTACTATGATTAGTCATTTCTTCTGTTCTTTCTGTGGTTTGTTAGT
>NW_015531834.1:0-522 GCF_001515645.1 Sinocyclocheilus grahami
TTTTCACGTCCGAGAATTTGCTTCTCATAAAAGCGATTTGTTTGAGAATAAATCAGTAATTTAGCCGTTTAATACTATGTGAACTAGTAAACATAGCAAAAGGCCAAAGCAAGCTTAAGAGCAACAGTGGCATTTGTAGTATTCAAGTGTGTGTATGTGTGTGTCTGTATCTTTCATGCTCCAGAACTCATAAAACCATACATCTGCTGCATAAATTTTAATGAGTACATGGCTTGAAATACACTGATTATCATGTTTTATTTCCTGGCTGAGGGATATTTGTGGAGAATGCACAAAAAAGGTTTTGCCTTTAAGCTATTGGCACAGCTTCGCAACAATTGAATGAAAAAAAGGATATAGGTAGTTTCCCAAGATTTCACACATGTTAGAAGGAAACAGGAGGAGGAGGGGGAGGGGGAGGAGGATATGGTGAAGGAAGAGGAAGAGGACGGGGTGAGGGAGAAGGGGGAGGAACACAATTGGCCATCGGGCTATTGTAAATGTCCCTGGTCTGGTCAGCGC
>NW_015531835.1:0-522 GCF_001515645.1 Sinocyclocheilus grahami
ATGCTTAAACATAACACGTGTTGGCATGAGATGGCAAATTAATATAAAATCTTTCAACTTCTGCCATGCGGAGCTAAATGCGGCCTAACATACCTGGTTTTATTCATTTTCATAGAGTCGGTTATTATTTTGCTCTTGTAAATATATGTAAACACCTGCGAAATAGCTTATTCAGGACCGTACTAAATAAGAAATATCAAGATAATTAAAATCATTTTGCATGTTCTGCAAGGGGTATGTAAACTTATGAGTAATTAAACAGAAAACTACTCTATTCTCATCATTTATTTATTTGTTACTTTTTAAGGACTACTTGGAATAGCAATGTTTACTTAATTGAGAAACACTTGAATGCAATAGTCTATTGTTTCAATTGTTAACAATTTTACCAATTTAAATAAAGGAGTGAAGTGTGTTTATATTAGTTTTTGCCAACATTGTATTATGCATTGTATGCATGTAATTCCTAAATACAAAGACTTCAACAAACCCTGATTTAGTAACATGATTAGCATGTTACAT
>NW_015531836.1:0-522 GCF_001515645.1 Sinocyclocheilus grahami
AAAATTTTGTTAGTTTTTGCTTAAAACAAGCAAAAATATCTGCCACTGGGGCAAGAAAAATAATCAAAAATATGAAGTAAGAAAATCATCCTTTTTTTGCAGTGTAAAAGTGCATATTGATTCTTCTGTGTTTCTGGATGGTTTGGGTGTGTTTTTCTCTCAGACGCTGTGCTGCGAGCTGAAATCCGTCCATCTGCTGGAGTAATCCAGCCACGGCAGACGGCCAGAGGATTGAGTTCCTGATCGCTGCGATTACAAACGCCACAATAATACCACTGAAAACCAACACCAGCATCAGATGTGAAGAGTCTGGTGTTGTGTGGCCGTCTGAAAGAACTTCAGTCACTTCAGCGGGACACGATTATCATCTACATCATCAAACATTCACACACCACTTCAATAAACACCACTGCATTTATGGAATATCATATTAATCCATTCCAGTCCATCAGTTAACATCTGATGTTTTTAACTCAGATACGAGTCCATAATCCATAATAACTCTTCCTCCAGTGAAAAAGT
>NW_015531837.1:0-522 GCF_001515645.1 Sinocyclocheilus grahami
CACACGGAAGGAAGTCAGATTACTAAAAATAACTTGCCAATGAAAAACCATAAACCACTAACCTAAAATAAAACAGGATGACTGAAGCCTTAAGAGTTTTGAATACAACTTAAATAGATACAGATTTCAAGCTATAAATGAGAAGAAACACTAGCATTCAGGACACTTTGCAATCAATGTATACATTTCATCAGTATGTGTTCCTTAGGAATCAAAGTCGTGACCTTGGAGTTGCCAGCACCATGCTCTACCAGGTGAACTACTGGAACTCTTGCCTACAGCTGACCTGGAGTTCCACTCAGAAGCAGGATTGCCAATACCTCCCAGCTTTATCTTCCTAAGAACAGAAGATTTTCACTCCAAATTTGGCCTCAAGGAAGTTTGTGAAGGCACACTAGGGCGAGTGCAGATACAGCAAGAGGCCTGCAAGCAGATGCAATAAATCATTTGGACGGAGAAGTCTGGAGATCAGATTCTGGTTGGCTTCACTGGAGATCAGATCTTGGGTTTACCACATCACAG
>NW_015531838.1:0-522 GCF_001515645.1 Sinocyclocheilus grahami
GGTAAAGGATTTTACATTTTAACTCAAATATTTCAACAAAAGAAACAAAAAATGCCATCTATAAATTCTACAGTTTGTCTACTATATGTGTTGTTTTATGATAATTATATTGTATATAAAATATGAATAAGAAATACTTACACTTGTCTCACTTTGGCGTGGAGTTATGTGGGTTTTAAGAAACTGCAGAGACCTGAGGATCCAAGCTTGCTTGGCTGTTAATGTTGTTGCACCACTTCCACTAGGTCTTGGTTTAAGCAACCTGCTGTACTGGGTCCGCAAGGAGCAAGCTCTTAATTTTACTTCAGCAACTGCAAACGAGATAAAATTGTTATTTTAGGACAATTGCAGCAGTTCTTGATTTTTCCTTTTCATTCTATAAATACGTCTATAACCATTGAGTGTGCAAACTGACATTCTTATATTGTAAAGCAGCCTACTTATTATTGTTATTGTTATTACTATTATTATATAGGTTACTGTCGATGTAAATGAAAATCTTCAGCCTCTCATGCAATGCTA
>NW_015531839.1:0-522 GCF_001515645.1 Sinocyclocheilus grahami
CTCATTCTGATTCTGATTCTGAATGTAATGTTGAACAAGCGCTTTGCTGACGTCACGCCGCTTCCTTCAAGTGCAGCCGAACGTGACGCGTCTTCACGCAGCCGTTAAAGCTTCACGAGCGCTGCTCTGCTGCGACTCCTCAGAAACCGCTGGGAAATTATCAGTTTGCTTTTATAAGGTCGCCGGATGATTTATCTCAAAGTGAAAGCAGAAGGTGAGTGAATTATTTCATTAATCTGACGGAGACCTCGCGTCTTGGTTTGTGTGTAACGTTAGTACTCGCGGTTTGTTGTTTGCGTACCGACTCGGGTTAGTAACGGTCACAAACTCCCCAGAAGATCGGTTATTGATCTCAATCTGTTGTTAAAGTCATCGGGTAGCGCATGTATATGAAACTTGTCAAAGTATTTCAATTGAAACGCGGCGTTTCAATCTTAAAACCGTTCGTAAAGTAGTTTTTCTGTCATGACTGGGACGTCAAGTGCTCGGAGTCCCTTTGTGTGACTAGCATCAGCTGGTTAA
>NW_015531840.1:0-522 GCF_001515645.1 Sinocyclocheilus grahami
AGTCAGCTGTCCACGGCAGTCCTTAAGATACCAGCACAATAACATGTTATCGATAAAATCCCAGAAAATAGCGAGATATTATTTTTTGTCAATATCGCACAGCCCTAATTCAGACGTGTTTCCCAGCACACACTGAGCGTCTCAGACGGCTCACCTGCTTTCAGGCTGTCTGGCGACTGCTTGGACATCAGGCTAGAGATGGACCCCACCACCGAGTTTCGTTTCCTGAACCTGCAGACAGACGGGACACAGATCAGAAGCAGAACGCGCCTGAAGCGTCTCATTCTGGACGTCGTGATCGAGCCGCACCTCTGGCAGGTCTGTAAGGCCTCTTTGATGGTCGCCATCCCGGCCTGGATGTCTTTGTGCTCGAAGGTCATGGTGGCCTGCATGACCAGAATACTGCTGTAGCCCAGAGCGTGATACATGCTGTCCTTAGACCTGCAGAACACACAGAACACCGCCGCATGATCAACAGGAGCTAAACAATCTCAATAAGAGTTGTTTATCCAGTCAGAGCTC
>NW_015531841.1:0-522 GCF_001515645.1 Sinocyclocheilus grahami
GATCCATTGGTGAGCAAGTGATGTAGTGCTACATTTCTACAAATCTGTTCTGATAAAGAAGCAAACTCATCTACATTTGTCCTAAGGGTGAATACATTTTCAGCAAATGTTCATTTTTGGGGGAACTATTTATTTAACGCATACAAAATACTTTAAAATTAGACAACACACCATTTTTTTGGGTCCTGAAAATAGACTTAATTATGTTTACTCAAAGCATCATTTTTTTGATTTTGTTTTTCTGATTTTGGGTTGAATATGACCTAGATACACACTTACATTTATGTATATAAATCTATCTATCTCTCCCTCCCTCTGTTTGTGTCTAGCTTGTCATCTACAGCGTAACAAACTGATGTTGTGAGTAACACGGCTGAAAGCGTGACTGTTTGCCAGTCAGAGTTTAATGGCTCTGCGGCTAGATTAGAATAAACCAAGCATGTTTACATCCTGTTTGCATGTGCTCGCGAACACCCAATGAGGGTGAGTACCACGGCAGAATTTACCCAGCACAATAGCAGC
>NW_015531842.1:0-522 GCF_001515645.1 Sinocyclocheilus grahami
AAGCTGAACATATCTTAAACCTTTACTTTACTGTGTTTCACTTTTCATTTAATTATATAAATAAAGAACACAAATTTAATTTAATTTAATCTAATGCAATGTAAATATTTCTCCATATAATCCAGAAGAGTAGAAAAATAAACAGAATTGAAATCAGAACACAAACTGTTTACCAGACAGCTATATTGAGGTCACTGTGTATTTGGGTTTGAACTGAATTATGGGAAGATCTTTCTCACGCGGCAACCTTCTCAACATTAGTGCAAAAACAAATTTAGCTGGAAAGTTGAGCTGCCAAAAGAGACCAAACAAATTCACATCCTCATGTAAAACATCCCAGTCTTACCATCTGACATCGACGTCCAATACAGAAAGCAAGAAAGACAGAAAGAAACAGGTCAGGAAAGAGATACACTGATGCAAACATTCAGATTCATGGGGAATGACAGAGAAACATTCCCATCTGGGGATTTATCATTCACTAAAACCATTCAAATAAAAAATTGATACTTGAAATAAAAT
>NW_015531843.1:0-522 GCF_001515645.1 Sinocyclocheilus grahami
AACCTAGAGGACGCAGTGTCTCATTCCCTACTCAGGGAACCATGAATAACCTGAGACGTTCTTAATAAAAATAAAAAAAAATTTTTTTGGCCAATCATTTATTAAATTAATTGCAATAAGTTGATATTTCAGAACACCAAAAGATACTTTAAAGACATTAGACTACATTGTTGTGGCAGACGAGTGTTTTATTTCTGTATCATTAAACACAAGCTCACACAGGATGCTTTCTTTAGTTTGCTATATGTTTTACAGTAACTGTTGATCAGGAGGCACTTTCAGCTTACACTGCTCATATTACAGGAAACAGATCAGGAACATTTGAATTGTTTTGTTGCTGTGTTATTTGACTATAATTAATAGAGCGTGTGTGAGAGCATAATGCAGCATGTAGGGGTATTTTTGTATTAACTCTTTAATGTATTTCACAAAGACAACATGGCAGTCCTGAAAGAGGTCTGCGAGGAAGCGCAGAGTGGAAGCCACCTGTCTCTTTCCGGCTCCAAGGTTTTACAGCTTTGT
>NW_015531844.1:0-522 GCF_001515645.1 Sinocyclocheilus grahami
AAATAATGACTTTTTATTTTACAGTGGAACATAATTATTGTAGTACTAATCGTTATAATTAAAAAAAATTAAATATATAATTAATATTTTGGTTATTATTAAATATTTATTTTTTTATTTTAAAGTATGATATATATTATATCATATACTATATGATAGGATTACTGCAATTATATGTTTTGTTATAATATAACAATCAAATAATAATATTAATAGTTATTATTATTAAATACTGACATTTTATTTTACAGTGCAATATGATTACTGCAATAGTAAGAGTTTTTATTGATTTGTTTATTGATATATTTAAAATAAAGTAAAAATAATATTTTGTTAATAATAATAATAACAAAACATAATATTTACTTTATTGTTAATTACAACAATTAAACAAATCAATAAAATCTTAATATTGCAATAATCCTATTGAAAATGTAAAAAGTCTGTTTAGTAATATATAATAATAAATTCTGACTATTTATTTTACAGTGGAACAGGATTAATGTAGTAGTAACTTATCAT
>NW_015531845.1:0-522 GCF_001515645.1 Sinocyclocheilus grahami
ACCCGTGTGGAGGCTTTCTGCTCACCTTGTTAAGGTCGAGCTGAACGAGAAAAGGCCACGCCTTCAGATGCGGCCGCCCCGCATACTCCCAATGTTCTCTAACCTTTGACAAATCGTCAAGTGTGACATATTGTGAATCCTGTCAGGAGATGAAATGAATGCTTTTATGAGATCTTTTCAAAAACTGTTTTAGACTCGACTTTGATGAAAGTTGGACAGTTGGACTTCATATAAAAATCACTGTTTTTACACGTTTGAGCTGAAGAATGTTCTTTTTTTTCCCTAGATGAGGACTAATTTGTTTGCTGGTTTTGGCATGAAATGCACAATGTAATACTTTAGATTTAAGGTTAAAGGGATAGTTCACCCAAAAATGAAAATGTTGTGATCATTTATTCACCCTTGTGTTAGTCCAAACCTGCATGATTTACTGTTTTCTGTGGAACCCAAACTGAAATATTTTGAAGAATATTGGTAATCAAATGATTTTGGGTCCCATTAACTTCCATAGTACAAAAAAAT
>NW_015531846.1:0-522 GCF_001515645.1 Sinocyclocheilus grahami
AAAGCGAATAATTTCTGAAACAGGTTAAATCAAGAAATAAAATTTGAATGTGATTTTCCTCATTAAAGTAAATATATGTTACAAAAACCTCCACTTTTTTTTTTTTACCGTACATTGTGAGGCTCCAGGACACACTTTGGAAAAGGTCTGTTTTCGTAATCCATGTTATTTAAAAATTTGAATTTAAATTTATTTGAAATAATTGGAATATTAAACACATGAATGATCATTCTTCTCAAACACAAATGCCCATGAACAGCATAAAAATGTAGTCATTAATGTGCTTCACAAATTCTAACACGCCTAACTAATAAGCTTATGTAGTAAACTGCAGCAAATCCGGTAAACTTGTAGGAGGAAATATTATAAAAATTGACTTGGTAAATAACCAAATAAGCAATTAGACTGCACAAAGCTTCAGTGTCTTATGGGATTAGTGAAATGTGTGCAGTGTGTGTCTATACCTCAGTGACCTCCTCCGGCTCTGTGTGACCCTTGTATTTCTCATCTGCCTGTGGAACC
>NW_015531847.1:0-522 GCF_001515645.1 Sinocyclocheilus grahami
ACACACACACACATATACTATAATAGAGGATATATATAATAGTATATTTGTATATAATACAATAAATAATACTAAAATAACACTGTTTGAAATACATGAAATCAGGGATTCTATTTTGCTTCTGAGTTTTTGGAGCTTGGCAGTTTTAACATGAATTAGTATGAACTGTAGTCGTACGCAGAAGAGCTGTGTGAAAATTCAGAAGAAACGGCATGGGTTTCAAACAAGAAAGTGAGTCATTTTTGTAGTATTATTTTATATTTGGGTGGTTGTTTTTAAATGGAGGTGTTAGAGTAAATGATTAGTCTTCATGCGTGCATCTGTTAAACAGTCAGGTGCTCGGTGTACTTTTGCTTATGAAGCAGATGCTTTTATCTAAAGAAAGTCAGGGTTTATCTCCTCATTAAATCCACCGTATAAAGTTGTTCGCTGATCACAACTTGAGCTATAACGAGTAAAATGCTTTAAATGTGTTTCAAGCCCAGTGCCTTCATGTGTTTATAATAATAATAGGGAATTAAT
>NW_015531848.1:0-522 GCF_001515645.1 Sinocyclocheilus grahami
TCTGATTACAGATAACCTGGGATTACACAATATTTGTATTTTAAAGACAACCAGTTCGAAGAGAGGTTAATTTGCTTTTTGGGTTAAAATAATTTCTTAATATGAAATTCGAATGGTATGACAATTAGAGATTAGACTGTACAGAAATGGAAATCTACACGCTAATACACACTATATTCACATATTCACGTAATGCTGATGTTGTTAATATAGTGGTTACAAATAATAAAGAAAAATGCAAGAATTATTTTTCCTAAATATATCGTTATTGTCATAAGAAAAAAATTTTTTTTAATTAAATGTCATTAACGTGTGATCCATGTTGGGTATGAACTAAGTATGATCTTTGAGGATAACGATTTATATCTCCTGCCGAGATTGGTATGGTACGATTACTTCTGTCTTTGGACTCGTTCAACTGCTGGAGGAGGGGGGCGCGCTGCTCAAGACTCAGAAGGTGAAGCAGCAGCAGCTCCGTCCTGTTTCAGGAAATACAGCAGTTTCTATATGCATTCCTCATTT
>NW_015531849.1:0-522 GCF_001515645.1 Sinocyclocheilus grahami
CAGTTAAATCCATTTGCTTTTGGGAGAAATGCTGGTTTAATCTGTGTATGTTTGTGAGCGTCAGTTTAATTGGATTTTAACTGGAAAACAGTTGGTTTAGTCCATAGACTTGGACCAAACAATAGTTTAGTCTAAAGTTTTAGAGCATCAGAAAAGCTGGTTTTGTTCATGTGTCTGGAATAACCAGTTTAATCTGTTGGCGTGTGTGTGGAACATCAGTTTAAACCATTTGCATTTGGGAGAAATGCTGGTTTAGTCCGTTTGTGTTTGAGATCATCAGTTTAATTGGTTTTTAACTGGAAAGCAGTTGGTTTAGTCCATATTTATATGGGGGGGAAATGCAGTTAAGTCTGTATATTTTGACCAAACAATAGTTTTTAGTGCGTTTTGTGTTTGAAGAACCGTAGTTTAGTGTGCATATGTGGAAAATAAGTTTAAACCATTTGCATTTGGGAGAAAAGCTGGTTTTGTTGATGCGTGTCTGGAATAACCAGTTTAATCTGTTGGCATTTGGAGAGAAAC
>NW_015531850.1:0-522 GCF_001515645.1 Sinocyclocheilus grahami
CTAAGCTTTAAAGCGTTTCATCCAGGTTGCCAGTAGCAAACAATGAAATTACACCATTTCAAGCATTTTATCTGCGTTACATATTCTGTAAAAAAAAAAAAATTCATATCGCAACAGGCTCATATCGGCAAAACTATATATCGGTCAGGCACAAAAAATTATATCGCGATAATTATTGCTATCGAATTATCGCCCAGTCCTATCATCCACGATCAAAAATCGTCATATCGCACACCCCTACCTTATACTATACTATCACCCATGAGAGAAGAGTAGACGGAGATGACAGAGAATTATTACACAGTCACATTCGCAATCTCATCACAAACCCAGGGAACTTACAATTTATTACACACCTCTTCACTAGGCTGGAGAGCTTCACCTCTTCCATATAATGTTAACTCATACTGTGTCTGAAGAATTAACTGTGAACACTGACAGGAGGCTGGAGAGTTATGACAAACAATTGACTGCTGCGCAGATTTTAGGCTGCTTTCTATGAATATTTTATACAGCTGACAC
>NW_015531851.1:0-522 GCF_001515645.1 Sinocyclocheilus grahami
TGTCCCTCATCTCCTGAGGCAAAGATCAATTCTGCCCCTCCGACTAAATGATTGCATTTCCTATCCATCAATCAACCTAATCTCTCAGCATCAGCATAGATTAGACAACAAAATCAAACACGCACACATGGATATTTCCTAATATGACTTCCAGCATTCTTAAATCACAGCTTTAAAAATACACCATGCACTTACAATTCACATGCTCTCGGAGGTTTATGAGAAAATGCATTTATTATATGAGTGATCATTAAAAAAAACACACACAAAAAAAACAGTTATGGATATATAATAGTGTTCAGGATTTCTAAGGTTGCCGGGGTGTTACTATGTGGTTGCTATGGTGTTTAGAATGTTCAAATGTTTTTAGACATGGTCAACTTTGAGTTGTTACATTTTCGGCAAACTAATGAATTATGTTACTCAGAAGAAAAATATATATTCTGATTCTGATCACTTATTTTGCAGCGACATCGTCGACTTGATTGCACAGATACTAATTAAACTGAACTGAGCTGGATG
>NW_015531852.1:0-522 GCF_001515645.1 Sinocyclocheilus grahami
CCACGAGCCAAACCCGACTCCAGGTATGTGCGCTACATGAAGAGACTGTACAAACTATCATCCAAACCGGACAGGACTCACGAGGCCTCCCACCTGTACAACACTGCCCGTCTGATCACGCCTCGAGAGGAGTGTCTCGAGCAAAACCGAGGTATTACACTTTGAATTACTCTATCATGTGAATCTGAGAGTTGTTTACCAACGAGTTATATAGCTACATGCGTTGCTTTAGACCCAGAACATTTGAATCCTTCATTGTTTTCTGAAATTTACTCATCTGTTCACTTTATGCAAGTTATCCATATTCGTGGAATACCAACTTAATACATTTCCCAAAATATTTCACATACTGCATGAAATACAGTTATGAAGCAATATCACACAAGCTATACTGAATATCAGCAACTTTAATAGCTAATATCAGCAGCGTGTTATAAATGACATTGATATATTTATGTATGATTATATTAAGTAGCAACAGCATGATTGCAGGTGTGCCAGGCCTATTGCTGTTTAAAAAAA
>NW_015531853.1:0-522 GCF_001515645.1 Sinocyclocheilus grahami
AATAATAATAATGATAATAATAATAATAATTTTTATTCTTAACGATATTTTATTTGTATAGCAATGAAGTAATTTGCAGTGCTGTAAGAAAAATAAATAAATAAATAAAACATTGGTTGGTTTTGCGATCACTTCAAAAGGAGCTTCTAAAAATAACCAAAACGATGAAGGCTGAAATCTAAAATTATCTCAAATAAATCATTGACAGCACAAACCGCATTCGTCGACACAGATTGGGTTTGGTGATATAACGCGTCGTCCGCTCCCCGCGCCACCGGCGATCCCAGCATGCACCGCGCCTCATTAGCATAAAGCGTTCCGGTGTCTACAAGAGCCGAGCGAACACAGGCAGCTCCGGAGAGCTACGGACGCGTCTCGATCAAGCGTAATATCAGCGCACAGCGGCGAACATGAGCGACAGCGAGAAACCGGACAAGCAGCGGCTGAAGAACTTCAAGAATAAAGGCCGCGATCTGGAGGTACAGCCGCTGTGACGTCGAGCAGATTAGTTAGCCGTTAGCC
>NW_015531854.1:0-522 GCF_001515645.1 Sinocyclocheilus grahami
GCTGGGCTGAAGTCTTGTTCCCACCCTTTCTGACAGCAGTTCCCCGAAGGCGCCTTGCGTTGGCTTCCACTCAAACACACACAAATACATATGCACTCTCTGCACAGCAGAAGCATGTCATCTTTACTGACCTCGCAGAGATTTAAACACCTTTTGCTACTCTGCTGGACAGCGATCGGCTCCAAATGCCTCCACAGTCTGTAGAGCATAGTAATTACATCCTAAAACCTGAGTGTGTGTGTGTGTGTGTGTGTTAGGCAGTATTTTAGTGTATTTCACCATTTTTCAACATATCCAAACAACAGACCTGATCATCAGTCATTTCACATGCTACGACATTTGGCGGAGAAGCTATCTGTTGTATAAAATGCAGAAAGTACTTAGTACTAGATTCATGAGGCTCTGATCTCAAACAGTATTTGAATGTCAGATATATCAAACCTGGCATCTAGAAACAATATGACGCAGGATATTTTCGCCAACCGCTGGGTCAAAACAGCCCAATTGCTGGGTTTGTCCCTA
>NW_015531855.1:0-521 GCF_001515645.1 Sinocyclocheilus grahami
TTTCTTTACAATATCTTTTGTGTTCAACAGAAGAAAGAAACTCATCCAGGTTTGGAACAACTTGAAGGCGAGTAAATGATGACAGAATTTTCATTTTCGAGTGAACTATCCTTTTAAGCACCTTGCTCAATGTCACCCTAAACATGAGAATCTGAAACCATTTTGATCACAGCCCAGATGCTTAGCAAACAAGCAACAACTGTTGTTCAAACCAGAGGCATTAATTTCTCTTTGGGGGCTTGCAGGCATTTGGATGGATGGTGCTCTGCTCGTATGCCAGTGTTATTTTGATGTCAAGCACCCCATTCAGCCGGTGTGGGAGGTGAGCATTGTTGGCTCTCAACCAAACAGTTTTTTTTCTATTCCATCTAGCCTGTCATTGTGATGTAGACACTCTTGTGCAACATCAGTGGGATGAATTCTGAAGAGCGTCTGCTGGTATGCTGTAAAGAGTTCACGAGGGACTTGACATCTGAACTTGTCACAGAGTTCTGCCATCATTGAATTGCAATAAAAACACT
>NW_015531856.1:0-521 GCF_001515645.1 Sinocyclocheilus grahami
TTTTTTTTAAATCTTAGCAACACTGAACTTTTGAACAGTAGTGTATATGATACATAACCATAAAATGTATGTAGGAATAATATATTCCTTTTCACATTATGATCATTTTTGCACTACATGGTAAAGCGAATTGGGGAGACTGTTGTGTAACTGACATAAAAATAATGTCACAATGGTTAAAAAAATATGATTTTTAACTTTTTTCTTGAGGTGAAATATGACCTGGAAATGTTCTCAATAGGTTTAGTCAGATTCACACAAATATATGTAATTTTTTTCACATCCGAGTTTGCCAAAGACATTCAGATTCACATCTGTTTAATGCATTTTACTATGCTCATGAAGTTTAAAAAGAAAAAAAAAAGCCAGGTGTATGATATGATACACTCATGATGGGTAAATGTGTGTATTTTTCTGACTGTGTTATGTTTGTGTTTATACCTGTCTCTTTTTGTGGCTCCTCTGAGCAGGAGCAGGCTGGTTCATACCCAAATGTGCTGCAGGTAGGCATATTATAGCCA
>NW_015531857.1:0-521 GCF_001515645.1 Sinocyclocheilus grahami
GCACACGATCATCCGTCTGTGATTGGCTGGTCCAAAGGCAAACACTCACCTGGAAGTAAATGAGCAAGCAGTCGAGCTTCTTCTTGCTGGAGCCGCGGTCAAAGTACTGTCCGCAGGTGTCCAGCAGGGTGCAGACCAAGCGGATGCGGAACAGGTGCTCGGGGGGGTCCAGCGGGCTCGGGGAACCGTCTGTGTTCACACCGAACGAGGTGAAGGAGAAGAGCGTGCGGAAGATGACGGCAGACTCCACCATGCGGTAGTTATAAAGCTCACCCAGGAACTTAGCGCTGCTGATCCGCCGCTGGTTAAACTTGGGCTGGTTCACCTGAGAACCAATCACACATCAACACAAACATCTGAAGCATCCAAAACATCTCATTAGAATTGCATTATTTTTTAAACAAAAATAATGCAATTCTATTTTTAAATTTACATTTTGTTTGCATTATTTTTGTTTTGTTTCATATTTTTTTGTTTCATTGACTTAATTGCTTTTTCAATTCTATTATTATTATTGCACA
>NW_015531858.1:0-521 GCF_001515645.1 Sinocyclocheilus grahami
CCTGCATGAAATCTTACCAGGGCTTAATAAATAATTGGATCTCAGCAGCCGGTCTGATTTGATGCTTTTGACCTTTGACCCTACAGACGGATGAGGTGTTTCTAGAGGCACAGATCCAGAACATCACTACATCCCCAATGTTCATGGAGAAAGTCTCTCTGGAACCTTCTATGATGTACAACGTCACTGAGCTCAACAATGTGTCTGCTGGCAGTGAGAGGTAGCCTTTACATATACATGCACCATTGGCTGGATTTTGTCCATATATTTGTGACCGTTCAGAAGTTTGGGATTAGTATTTTTTTTTTTTCAGTAAGGATGCATTAACTTTATAAACGAGACATTTGTTACAAATGTTACAAAATATTTCTATTTCGACTAAATTCTGTTCTTTTGAACTTTCTTTCCTTAAAAAAATCCTGGGGGGAAAAAAAGTATGACTGTTTCCACAAAATTATGAAGCAGCACAACTGTTGTCAACATTGATAATAATCAGAAATGTGTCTTGAGCAGCAAATCAG
>NW_015531859.1:0-521 GCF_001515645.1 Sinocyclocheilus grahami
TCCATTTGCCTGAAGACAGTGGTTTTCTTACAGGTATTGATCAGCTTCAGACCAAATTGGGGCTTGGTTTGGAGGTTGACCTTCTGCCACCAATGACACCTCAAAGCCATGCCCTCACCCAGCTCACCATTAGATGCTTGAACAGTGAACCTCAAAAGCGACCATCAGCCGAGGGTTAGTTATAGAATTGTTATGGATCTTAGAGATCATGTTACATAATCACTAATTATTTTCTGCTCATACAGAGTGTGTAGAGGTTCTAAGGACAACTTTGGCAGTGTTTGAGCCACAGATTTTCACTGAAGCGGTTCTTCATCTGAAAACATGCAAGGTACTTGTCTAATGATTAATGAGACGAATAATAGGATATTTTACAAATTGGGGTCCAAATTTCATACTACTGTACAAACATAAGATTTTTTTCATTAAAATCTAGAAATTAAGGAAACATTAAAAGTTATATTAAATTATATATTAAGAAATATTTAAAGGGGTCATATGATGCTTTTTTAAAGATCATT
>NW_015531860.1:0-521 GCF_001515645.1 Sinocyclocheilus grahami
AAAAAAATAAATAAAATTCTCTCAATTGTCAATACAGTGCATATCAATTCTATATATTTGGCGCCTTGTAATCTTCCACTTTCTTTATAATATTATTGTCTGTGACCTGAAATGTAGGTTTGGAAAAGCAGCACTGTAGACTTTGATAGTCTTGAGTAATCCACAGTTCATGCTGTTAACTAGCAGATATTCTCTGCTGCTTTACATGCAAAATGTGGAACTGGTTGCAGAGGTAATCCCACACCATTTTATTTATTCATTCTTGCATAAGTTAGTTGCTATCCTTACAACTGTCTTCAAAAATGAATAGACTGTAATTTATCTTGCCAAGTTTCTGTTTGGCATTCTATGTATATATATTTTTTGTGAACTTTATTTTACACAAAGATGACACTAGATGATACTAAATTGTCTTTCTCGATAAACTTTTAGGACAGACTGGTATGTCAATTTTGAATAAAAGATTGGACGGACAAATGAGTTCATAAACAAATGTAAGCCAATTCAGTACTTTCAGCGTT
>NW_015531861.1:0-521 GCF_001515645.1 Sinocyclocheilus grahami
CTTCTGGACTGAGTCGAGACCTGCCGTGACTCTCGTGTTGTTATCGTTTTGAGCCATCATTGGGGTTATGGTGGAGACGCATGTGTGACAGCCAACCTGTGAGTGTGTGTTAAATATGTATGGCCCGACACAGCACATGGGATCAGGCTAGTGTGACTAGCTGAGCTTATCTATAATGGATGAACGCCGTTCTAATGTTGTGCTACACACTGCTGGATGTTAATCAATGCTCATGGTTTTCACAATGACAGCCATGATGAGCTGTGAACTCACCTTCGTCAAGCTTATGGGGGAGAACTTTTTATATATATTAATTTTTAGTGGTCTCTCCTAATGCAAGCATTACAATTACTGTTGCTCATGTTTCAACAAACAACCCCAGAAAAAAATAGTTTAATATAGCTTTATTTTTCCCCCTGTACCTTAGAATGTGTCCTGCTTAATTGTACTTTTTCTAATCAAAGAAATAATGACTGTCATACATTTTAACCATGATTTACAGAAGACATCAACTAAAATGT
>NW_015531862.1:0-521 GCF_001515645.1 Sinocyclocheilus grahami
AAGATTCGTTCAAAATGAACGAATCGTTCAAGAACGACCCAAAACGGAGCGCCTGATGCCGCGGGGATTCCGCCTCTTTCCCCGCTCACAACATGGATTTCAACGTGAGGAAACTCGCTGCAGATGCTGGAATATTCTTTTCACGGGCTGTTCAGGTAAGAACGGGCCGTTTATGGATAAATGTAGGAGTTTAAACGCGGCTGTCAGAGTGTCGGTGACTGTTGATGTGCAGCGCGTGACGCCCGCATCAAACAAAACACGAAAACCGAGTTTCACAGATAAAATCACAAATGTACTTCTAGCCGAATTAAATCTAGTTTACAACATAATTCATATGGGTAATGTAGTGAATGTTTTAAAACGGCAGTTAAATGGTGATATCGATTGAATGAACCTGAGGCGTATTTAAATGTATTTGGCGGTTTGTAGTTTTTGGACGGTTAACTTAACGCTACTTTGGAAAAGTTACAGGTTACGTTACAGATTACAAGTTACTCTATTTAAAATGTAATAAGTAGTGT
>NW_015531863.1:0-521 GCF_001515645.1 Sinocyclocheilus grahami
TACTTATGTACAGGACACCAAAAGGCACCCTACAGTGATATTGACACCTCAATCAGCCACTATACACAGTTCTCTCTCACAGATAAGGAAACAAAGCTGAGGAGCAGACACTGAATGCCACCTCTGTGCAGACACACTCGTGACAGCTGTGACCATCTCAGTGACCAGCTGGAGTGTTTAACAGCTTCATTCAACAAGAGTGTGCAGCTCAAAGATCAACAAGACAACCGCTGCAAGAATAATGCCCGATCAGACTAAAGGCTGCAGAAGAGCATCTAACATGGGCTCATCCTTGCTGTGTGTCTTCATGTCAATCACAGTTGAAACCATTTACATACACTTTCTGAACATACAACACCTTTAAAATAAATACAAACGACAACTTATAGCCTACCTAGAAATCTATACAGCAGCTCACAGATGGGTAAAGAAACATTTTCCCCATGTCACACTAGCTCTAGAAACCTCAAGAGTCTGGAGTTTGAAAAATAAACAATTATATACGAAAAAAGCAGCAAAAC
>NW_015531864.1:0-521 GCF_001515645.1 Sinocyclocheilus grahami
GCCGAACATAACGACACAGACCGAGCCAACACATCTGTCCAAGCTACTCGGATAACGCCATGCCTTAGGTTTTATTTCATTTTATGTAGATTTATGAATGTTATGTGCCTGATTAACATGCCAGATATTATATTTATTTGGGATTACGCTCGTATTGTCGTTCACACAAGAAAAGGGACAAATACTGATTTTCACGCCATTGTTTAACTTTCAGAGGTGAAATAAATACAGAGACTGGCCGTAAACACGGATCGAGTCAAATTAATTCTAATGACAGATTTGCTCGAGGACAAACATGTCTTCTGTATTATATAAAGCAATAACGCTGACACCCAACTGAATGTGAATTGAAAACACGGAGTGTCAATGACATCTGTTCAAGTGAAACAAAAGCATAAACATGACTTTTATACGCAGCTTCTAACGCAGACAGCATCGATCCGCCGAATACACGCAGACACAGTCTCAGCTCTTCATGAAAGAGTGCCTTACCTTCTCACAAATCCTGGAAATCCTTCTTG
>NW_015531865.1:0-521 GCF_001515645.1 Sinocyclocheilus grahami
CCTGCTGCTGCCCCAGCTGCTGTGGCGTGACTCTCTGGAGCCCTGCGGGACCCCGTGCGAGGGCCTCTACGTCTCGCTGGCCTTCAAGCTGCTGGTGCTGCTCATCTCGTCCTGGGCTCTGTTCCTGCGGCCGCCCCGCGCCACGCTGCCGCGCTTCTTCGTCTTCCGCTGCCTCCTGATGGCGCTGGTCTTCCTCTTCGTGGCCTCGTACTGGCTCTTCTATGGCGTGCGGGTGCTGGAGCCGCGAGAGCGTGACTACAGGGGCATCGTGGGATACGCCGTCTCTCTGGTGGACGCGCTGCTGTTCATCCAGTATCTGGCGCTCGTGCTGCTGGAGGTCAGGCACCTCAGACCGGCCTTCTGCCTCAAAGTGGTTCGCACCACCGACGGGGTCAGCCGCTTCTACAACGTGGGCCACCTCAGGTTAGTACAGCTCATTACTAACTTAAAGTGAGAGTTGCTGTTAATTTACTCACCATCAGGCCAACTGAGATGTAGGTGACCTTTTTTATTATTCAGTA
>NW_015531866.1:0-521 GCF_001515645.1 Sinocyclocheilus grahami
TAAACTGTTCAATTCTTTTTTTCTTTTTTTTTATTGAGTGCAAATTGTTTATTTTGCTTATGCACTCTTGTAATTAAAACAGTATGAACATGTTACAATAAGATTTATTCATACTGCAGTTTTAATGCCTCATTAACAAATAGCTGCTTGATTTAGGCCTAGGTTATTTGTTTGTTTCACAGCACTTGATTACAGTGCCCATGTAACACACTGTGCATGTGACTATATTTAATGACTATAGTAATGTGCACAACATTCAATCATTTTTAAATGCAAGCTAATTAATTAATGATTGCATACTGATTATTACATGTTTTTTCTGTATTTGCAGTGTAGCCTGGAAACTGTCATGTAAAATGTGACCTGATACAATTTAGTTAACCAACATGCTAGAGTTTCATTTCTTTCATAATTACGGTGAAAAATGAAAGCATGTATTCACACAGCTGATTTGCTCTCACCTCTTTCACAACGCCGTCAAAACTGGCACAGTCCACTTTAACCTCTGCCTGCACAGCGGG
>NW_015531867.1:0-521 GCF_001515645.1 Sinocyclocheilus grahami
AAAAATTTAAGTTCTTTGATCATTTGCTCACCTTTTTATATTGCTTGAAATTGAAACCAAGATTTTCTTTCTTCTATGCAACACAGAAGATATTTTGTAGAATGTAAAGGCTGTACTTTTCAATAAACAAAAAAGGTGAGTTGTTCGGTTTGTTTCAGTCAAAGCTGAAAATGTAATTTATTTGACACTTTTTAACATTTTAATCAAATTGCTGCAAAGTGGAAATAAAATGGTAAGTAAAGTGGTACCCACAGGGGAAGCCACTAAGACTCTTTTATTAAATGTAATAGGTTAATCAAGTATTTGTTCTTTTCAGACCAAAATAATTAATAGACATAAATTTAGAAAGTCATATTACTTTTTTGATGTAGATCTAGGAATTTATTCTTTCTTTCTGTATTTATTTATTTTTCATTCACTTCTAGGTGTTTCCATTGAGCATTTTTATGTGAAATTGCAAAAAAAAATGCATGCAAATATGTGGATGAAAAACCAGGCTGCTGTCAAGTACAAAAAAAAAA
>NW_015531868.1:0-521 GCF_001515645.1 Sinocyclocheilus grahami
TTTTAGAGCTTTACGAATGGAAACCTTTTTTATGGTGCTGGGTTAAAATATGCTAAAAACTAAATAGTGATATGTTTAAATCAATAATAAACCCATTATAGTGGCCTGATAGACCATTGTACCACGATACTGTACTTTTTTCATAAGGGTGAATTTAACCAACAACCATCACCAGACTAGAAATTGTGGTGATGTGGTTATACATCTGCAATAGCGGAGTTTTTCATTGTTGTCTCAACATTTTCAAAGCAGTTCTTGTTGTAGCATATAAACTAAAAGTCTTTAATACCTAAAGTGCTTTCCCTTAAAATTCCCTACTGTCCAAGCTGTTTTTCGTTTCCCCCATCCAAATTCAAACTGTTTTTGAAGCAAAGCGGTTGGAAAAATCACTCTTTTCCTTTTTTTTTCTTCCTCCAGTCATTGCATTTGTGGTTGCTGTGCCAAATGTAGCCAGAGGCTGCAAAAATGTCAAGCTTTTTCAGAGATTGGCTGGATCGTGCTTGTAAGATCTGGTTACACGC
>NW_015531869.1:0-521 GCF_001515645.1 Sinocyclocheilus grahami
ACCGCGCCGTTTCGTCCCACATTTGGGTTGTTTCGCTTCCCATACCCAACAGTACCCAGCAAACATTGGTCCGACGGCAACGTGTCCCTGGCCAAAAGTAGTCGCGGTAGGACGGCATAAATCGGTACAAATATGTAACACAGAACATTTCCAAACAAATGCATTCAGATACGTTTGTACATCTCTACAGTTATCTGGGGTTGCATGTATAATTGTTACCTTGACTTTTAGCTATGTGTAGTACAATATGTATACCTTACCCTGTTGTGAATCAGTTGTGAGAGGACGCCCACTAGTGACGTCCTTTACACGTGCATTTATAGTCCATCACGACCCTCTGTGAAATTCCTATAAAATATGCAAACGCAATTGTGCTTACACCTTTGCTAATACTCCAATAATTTAATTAAGTGCCCTAAGTAGTTTTTAACAGGTTGTGGGTAGCCTAACGTCTATAGTCGACCAAGACCAGTTGTAAAAAAATCAATAAATCTTTATGAAATACACAATAATTTATATTT
>NW_015531870.1:0-521 GCF_001515645.1 Sinocyclocheilus grahami
TCCGTACCCACTGTATATATATATACATATATATATACATATATAAATAGCAATCTTCCCAAGATAAACTAGTTTCAACCCAACTCTGGGCTTTCATTTTCCCATCTAACTTAGAAGAGCCATAGCAGTGTGTTGGCTAAAATCAGTGACCCACAATGAGAAAACATCACACAGAAGATAGCATAATACCTTTTACTTCTTTAAATGTAGATACAGTTGAAGTAACAGTTCCTGAATTATGCATTTAGCCTTGTATAAAACAACCATCCCTGCCAGGGTGAATTAATTATTAAGCTCTTATTAAAAATGCTTAGGCAGGCACTCTGAATGACAGGGTTTATTTACAGATGCTGTGTATTTTTACCCCCGTTCTCCTGGCTTACTTTTCCACTATTGACTTCGCTGTAAGTGCTCTGAGCTCAAGGGACACAGACAGGCCACTTTCCCCTCTCCTCTGTGACTACTTTGGCTTGACAGAATCATTTCAACATGTCCTATTCTGAATAATGAGTATGTACGTC
>NW_015531871.1:0-520 GCF_001515645.1 Sinocyclocheilus grahami
ACACACAGTGTTGAGCCTCAAACCAGTACAGTACTTAAGCTCAGTTAAGAGCTCCGCTGCTTTGTTTTGTTTGTTATTCTTGACTGTCAAAAACCCGTCTTCATATTTCATCACAATACAGATGCCAAAGGACTGTCAAAGCTGTAAAGATGCACAAAATGTATAATTACAGTCTGTTGCATAAGAAATGTGTCTCTGCATGTTTGTTTAGCCTGGTTTCTAGTAGTACTGTTAAAACAAATGCTGTCTACATTAATCAATTTGTTTTGAATGATTAAACAACATTATTGTGCTGTACTGATATGACCTGTATATGGCTTAGTTTAATAAGCATTTGCATCTGATGTGAACAAAATAGCGAATTCCACTGAACTCTGTTCTAATGAGGCTTTTTCAAATCATGATGCAAGTATAGACAAACATCGGGACCAAAGCGAGTTTGTGCCACATGATTCAACTGGATCTATTTATAAGTCCATATTAATGATTTTAATCACCGCACTAAATGATAATGAAAAAC
>NW_015531872.1:0-520 GCF_001515645.1 Sinocyclocheilus grahami
AAAAACTTTAGAGTTTTAAGTGCTATTTAACTTTGATTTTTAAGTGCGGTCATTTGTGAGTCTTGCATTTGCACCCTTCCACCCTGCTTTGGTCCAGCATCATAGCGTCTTCTTTTATTCAGGGAAACTTTGTTATATTAATGTCCATTTCTGTCAGACACCTTCTAGAGAACTCTCTCGCTCAGACCTGATGACAAAGAAAAAGGGTTCAGGGTGAGAAAAGCAGGGCGTACTTTCAAAAAAAGCAATGCTCCTAGTCTAACAGCCTCTTTAAGCTTATATAAAACATGCTTTCTGAACTCAGATCCAAACTTAGGCCTTTAAAAGCCACCACAAAAACTGATCTCAGGTCATTTTATAGGTTACAATCATTCTTATTTTCCCCAGTTGATGCTTTTGCTTTGACAATCTCTTCAATGCTTGTGCTTCACTGTACCTGAGGAACTAAAGGGGCTTCATAAATTTCATCATCAGGGTTTATAGAAGGTTTTGTCGCTGTTGGAAAAGGACGTAAAAGTGT
>NW_015531873.1:0-520 GCF_001515645.1 Sinocyclocheilus grahami
ATTATTGGCCTTTTGTTGCAAAGTCCGACCTATTTAATAACCGAATCATAAAGAGAATTTAAAGTAACATTATTATTAAATGGGGTATAACAACAACAACATCAACAACAGCAATAATAATAATTACTATTCTTCTTCTTCTTCTTCTTCTTCTTCAACAATTATTATTGTTATTAATAATAATATTAATATATAATTATAATACTCATCATCAATATAATAATAGTAGTAGTAATAATAATAATTACAAATATATACTACTACTACTACTAATAATAATAATTATAATAATAATAATGGGTTCATCTGCTATTAATAACAACAACAGCAATAATAATAAATGTAATTTTTAGAAAATTTTCAGCAAAATTGTTTTAACTTTTAGAAAAGAATAAAGACATCTTTACACTGCAAAACAATGCAGATTTCCATCTGAAGCAGCATATATACCAGGAAAAGAACAAAATACTTAAAATTCAAATGGTGTTTTTATTGTGTTTATAACATATGAGATAAATGA
>NW_015531874.1:0-520 GCF_001515645.1 Sinocyclocheilus grahami
CGTTTTTTAAACCGGCGTACAGTTTCAGTGGTTTATTCGACACATGAGCTGACACACAGGCCCTACATTGAAAACTGAGACCGTGAGAAAAATACATAAAGTTCTGGCATCTGCTTAAATAAAAGATCAGTTTATATAGACATGCACTGTAAAACCCAACTGGAAAATAATAGGCCTATAATATTAACAACATACAGATTAACCCAACCACACAATTGTATCATTACGACAATAACTTCTCTCATTATAACCCTGCGATGGTGGAGGTTTACATCGTGTGGTATCGGGAACTGACAACATCTCAAACTAAATGACTACATTAAAGAAACATTCATTATTTAAGAGTGATACATATTTACTGCAGTGTTCGTTTTATAAGTGTGCGCTGAACAGGAATTGTAGATATTTTGGCTTTCGTGGCAATTCAGTTTCATGATTTTTGTTTTCATGATAAGCAAGAAACATACGTGCCCATGTGAATACAAGATAATATGATTCTGCCAAATAAGATGGAAAAAAA
>NW_015531875.1:0-520 GCF_001515645.1 Sinocyclocheilus grahami
CCTGTGGTGATTTTTGTGAATTACACTGCTACAACTTATAATAAATGCTGATGTAAAAGACCAAAAACAGTGACTTCAACACAATCTCTGTGGTACGGTGGATTATTGTTCAGCTTTTGGGTGTACTGGGTCAAATCTAGCAAGTTTTAAAGATACTTGTATCCCTTAAAATTAGATTTACACTACAAGCAAGATAAAACGATAGTAAACCATCTGTTTTGATTGAAGCACAGTGGTGCAGTGGCTAAACATAAGACTTTAACTCATGAAACTGCAAAAGAGATGTGTTCACATATGAATTGAATGTCTTTTACTCAGCCTAATCTGACATTAAAATAAACTTCAAATCTAAATGACTGTAAAAACAACAACAGAGTAACATCACAGTTTCTGTGGCTCAGTGGTTGAAGGCTTTAATCTCAGACATGAAAGCCCTGGTTCAAACAGTGTAGTTGTTATTCATAATTTAGAACATATCTCTCAATAAAAAGCCTGTTCGAAATGTTCATGTCCTCCACAG
>NW_015531877.1:0-520 GCF_001515645.1 Sinocyclocheilus grahami
TTGAGTTGAACAAAAGGACAAAATTTGAATATATATAAATGAACATAAACGGTGAAAGCATCTTTCATTTTCAGTATGCAAAAATGTGCTAGAATTCGATATAATTTTCATTAAAATATATGTAATTAATAAGGAAATGCAAATGTGCTTGCATTCTGATGAAAAACAAACATAATTTTTTTCCCCATATGTATCAAATATATCAATAATATGGTAGGTTTAAGAAGTTCAGTTTAAATGGCAGAGTAAGTAACATGACAGACAGTAAATAACCAAGACAAATAACCCAGCAAAATATGTCATAAATTCAAGAAACCTATAATATAAATATGTGCAAAATTATATTTTTTTCATCCAGGCTACTACAGCAGTAAAAATTACAAATTGTACCTGGGCTTTTATGCGCCCTGCTGGCCTGTAAATCAGTCTCAACAATGTGCTATTAAAAAATGCCCGTCTCTGCAGACCTTTCTGATCCAGCTTGGTCCCCTTCCATTTATAGAAGCGTCTAGCATCACTA
>NW_015531878.1:0-520 GCF_001515645.1 Sinocyclocheilus grahami
CCTGCCTTCAGTATCCCAGCGGAATCAGCTCTGAATGCCAGTAACAGTGAGGACCAAACGTTTGAGCTTGAAGAAAAACGCCAGCATCCTTTGCCCACCAGTGAAAACAGTGAATTAACACCAAACACCGACAATGACGCACCTTATAAAATCACCCATGATCCTTCAGAATCTAGTAGCCAATCCTCCATGGAAAGTTCTTCCAGTCCAAACCACACAACTCAGACTCTTAACAGCGTATGCTCACCTTCACAGCATCCCGTTCGTCCTCTTTTTCCGTCGGCCAATCAGGACGCAGCGGGAGACGCTTCTCCGACGTCGCCCCACAAGCGTTCGCTGGGAGTGTCCGGGCGATTAGGGCACCTGGATAAGGACGGCTTGAGTCTGCACAGCGATGCCGTACAGGTGCGTCTGCGGCAGATGGAGGCGGGGCATCAGCTGCAGGTGGAGACGCTGAAGAAACAGGTGCAGGAGCTCTGGAGCCGGCTGCACGTCAACGGGAAGCTGGTGAGGAACAAAC
>NW_015531879.1:0-520 GCF_001515645.1 Sinocyclocheilus grahami
CCGTCCATTAACTGAAAACAGGCTAGACTAATCGATTCTTGGGATGTAAGAATCGATATCGTTCCGTAAAAATGATAATCGATTAACATCGAGATATCAATATTTTTTTACCCAGCCCTAACCCCTAATCTCCCAGGGAGTCCATGGGGTAGTCAATGATCTGTCTTGCCGAGGCAGAATCTCTGACTCGACACACAGTAAAGGTGTCCAATGAAAGGGAAATTGCAATTGAAACAGCAATCACCACCCACCATTAACAGAGATGGAGGTATGCTATTCAAAGAGACTTCAAAAAGAATCCTTCAACTTGATAGCATGGAGCTCTGAAGAGAATGATACTTATATACAACCTTTCTTTTACACAAGAGTACAGAGCCTTTTAGGGCCGACGTCATAATTACGTCACAGCGCTAGCTGGAGTCAAAACAAAGGGAAAACTGGAGGTGGCCAATACAAACCTGCACATATTCAGGCTGCATAAGGAGCTTAAAATATCATCTTGTTGTAATGTTGGGTGCCA
>NW_015531880.1:0-520 GCF_001515645.1 Sinocyclocheilus grahami
AATTCAGCTTTACATCACAGGAATAAATTACATTTTAAAACATATCCAAATAGAATATGGTTCTTTTAAATTGTAATAATGTTTCACAATAGTGCTTTGTTAATGAAATAAATGCAGTCATGATAAATCAAAAACGTTTAATATTCTTATTGACCCAAAACTTTTGAAACAGTGTGTATATAAATCAATTTGAACATCAGTGCGAACCCTATTCATGAAAAGACACAAATATTTGCTTATGTCCTATAGGTGTTGTTTACTAAATTAGATTCATTGCTCTACTTATTTAAACAGGACTTAATTTATGTGAGGCTGTTCTTGACATTGTGTCTCGTACACCATCATTCACTCAGTCAGACTCTGCAAACGGGCACCAGTGTTTCACCCGCTCAAGCAAGGACACTCTCAAACCAGTCAGTAGTAGTGATTTCTGTATTCATAACATTTATGAGCCAATGTATTGTGTTGAGCAGAAGCAACAGAAATAAATAAGCAGCTCTCCTCTATTGAGGCCATCCAA
>NW_015531881.1:0-520 GCF_001515645.1 Sinocyclocheilus grahami
CTCACCAACCACCAAATCCAAAGATAAATGATCAGTGTAATAAATTAACCCACCGTGTCTTAAGCCAGCCACCTTAACTAGATGTTTGCATTACCTAATGAACTCTTTCACTTTCGAAAGTGTTTTATGAACACTTATCCCACCTTGTGGTGCACTCAGTTTATCCTGCAGGTGGCGCTGTTTTAGGGGAGTAAATGTAAAAGAGCGATACGCTCCGGAGCGCAGCTCTTTAGTTCGAATCGCCATTTTACGAACTAAAGTCGGAGAGAAAGTGGGGCCTTCTTCAGGACTGCTGACTTGCTCCGTGCTCGGCTGCGAGAACACCTGTTGAGGGAAATCGAGATGAACACACTGCAGAACAGTCCAGAATTCAAACCGTTGAAAAAAGTATTTTTCTCAGGCAGTTTCAAAAGGGATATTGAGGGTTATTTAAAACAAGCTCTTTTGACAGCATCTGTGGGTTGTGCTATCAATTTAAAAATAAAGTATATATATATATATATATATATATATATATATA
>NW_015531882.1:0-520 GCF_001515645.1 Sinocyclocheilus grahami
AGCACTTGGTGGAGAGGAAAAATCCAATATATGTGGTGAATTAGGACCAATTATTTCCAATTTGGGAAGTTGAAACCGGTGCCAAGTTAAAAAATAAAAAGTACTCAAATTTCCAAAAGAAAAGAAAAAAAAAGCATCAGCGCTGTCTCTCTTTAAAACACTTTTTGGGCAGAAATATCCAATATAAGAGGTGAATTATGAATGTTCTGCTTTATTGAGCTACTGCTGTGAAGCTGAGACGGATAGTGTAACAGGAAATGTTAATTCCCTCATAGTTATTTCTTTGTGTGCTGAATCTGAGGTCACTCATCGGGAACACAGTCTGTGTGTAACCGGTGGAGCAGGTGCAGTGGTTCCAGACTCCTTTGTAAGCAGATTTACCTCTTGTATTTCCACACGCTTCAGCATTGTGAAAGACCCGCATCAACAAAACTACCGATCTGATGCTCCACTCAACTACTGTCTGTATGTCTGTTCCAGGCACGTGCACAGGTAGGGCTCAACCTGTGCAGAGCACATG
>NW_015531883.1:0-520 GCF_001515645.1 Sinocyclocheilus grahami
TATATTTACTAAATTAGCAAATTGGACTCTGTTATTAATAGACAAGCAAGATGTCACTATTCAAAAGTATGCATTTATTTTGCGGTATTAATGTATGAAACATATAAAACTATAGTGAAATTATTATTGTGAGTATTATGTAGCCTACTGATCTATATATAATGACTAGCCTATATGTATGAATCTGTAGGCTATATAATATATATAAAGTTCTCTATTATAGATCAGTGGTATTATGTGGATGTTTTAGTATAGTGACGACGATTTAAGTTGTGTTGATAGGTTCCAAAACAATATTAAATTCAGCCTTACAATAGAAGGTCATATGCTGTATAATTAGTAGCTGAAGCTAAAATAGTGTTAGTAACGTTCCGGTTCATTCATTGTGATGGAGACTGTTATGTGAACCCAGTAACAACTGTGAACGATTCACTGATTGAAACCACTTCATGGGTTTGAATCAGAATTTTTTTTTAAAATCATGAGTCATTCCAAAAATGTCGGACTGTCTAGATTTTAA
>NW_015531884.1:0-520 GCF_001515645.1 Sinocyclocheilus grahami
CGGCACAGTATGGGAAAAATATTCGCCCTCACATTCCATGGATTAAATAATTGTACAGTGTGTTTACAACTACTATAAACTTAAATAAATTAAACTTAATATAATAAATAAAACTTTAAAGTTTTCATTAACTTTTTAATATCAGGATTCAATTTGACTTGATATTTTCAAGCATTTTTACTTGATATTTGGAAGCATCTGATTGAATGGGAAAATGTTAGACTATGATAATATTGGTTATTTTTATATTTTCCTGCTCACATGGTTATGGTTACATCAACAGAAAAGTAATTCCATAGATAAATAAACTTAATATGATTTGATTCAGAAAATTCACATTCCCAGCAAATATTTTCAAAAACATTTATTAAGAAAGTACGTTGGGTCAACTTCATGTTATCTTTTTTGATTTCATGTTATCTTTTACAAAAATAAATTAGTATTTTAGAGGTTAGTGACTTGCATTCATCATGGTTATCATAAAACCATAAAAATTATAATAAAATTAAATCATAAAACC
>NW_015531885.1:0-520 GCF_001515645.1 Sinocyclocheilus grahami
AAAAAAAAAAAAAGAGTTGTAAAATGATACGGTCAATAAAATGTCATGCAGTGAATTGTACATATCAGGGTGAGACAAAATTCATATTTTAAGAATTGATCCCTTTTAGTTATTGAGAGTGAATCTGTTGAATTAGACACACTCTACACGGGACACAAACTGGAAATTCAACAGAGGAATTTCAACAGTTTTGCGTAAAACACAACTGATAATTTGACTTTTATGCCTATTTATTCCTTGATATGTAGAGTATAATTTAAGTTCATTTACAGTTATGCATTTGGTAGATACTTCTATCTAAATAGACTTGCACTGCGTTCAACGTATACATCTTATCAGGTTATGCTTTCCCTCGGAATCGAACCCACAATCTTAGCGTTGCTAGCGCCACACTCTACTGTTTGAGCTACAAGAAAGATCCTCATCAAAACGGTTTAATTTGCCAAGCAGTATCACCGAAATGTTACTGAAGTTAAATTATAGTGAAGTAGCATTAAATATCATTGGGAGGATACTTCCA
>NW_015531886.1:0-520 GCF_001515645.1 Sinocyclocheilus grahami
CACTGTCCTGGGTAGGACCATGGGGAAACCATGTGGTGCAGTGAGCGTATCAAATCCGGATGCTGTTAATTCAGCTCAGCATACAACTATTGAGGATGTGATTTATCACAGTGCAGTACAGTAGGGCGAATGCAAATAGGCCTAATGTGTGACAAGTGGTAAACAAACCTACATTACTAGAAATCAGCATTACGTTTATCCCAGGAATAGAATGACATTGATGCCATTTGATTTGCATATTTTAAAAACAACGCTTATGACAAATTATCAGAAAAAAAAATCCAGCCATTTTGTTTAAGGTATCACGTTGATTGATTGACACGCCACAAGTCCCTTAATTGCTAATATACAAATAAAGTGTATTTGTACAAATTCTTGAAAGTGTTTTAGATTGTTATATTTTCTTGAAAAAAATGAAACAAGCAGTTACATTTAATTACTTTTATTTTATTTTTTTTATTTACTTTAGCCTATAAAAGTAATATATGTAATAAAATATAAATAAATAAATAAATACATA
>NW_015531887.1:0-520 GCF_001515645.1 Sinocyclocheilus grahami
TGAATGCTGCTCACTCGTGAAATGCTTTTGAAGGAAATGAAATGAGAGTGATACACTGAGGAGAAGAGAAGAAATGTATTACCTATTGTTCTCTCACCTGCGAGCCTGAGCGCGGACATTCTCTGGAACTCAGGCTCCTGCAACCATTTCCACATCCTGCGGAAGGTTTCCCGGCCAGACTTGAGCTTGCTCCAGGGCTTAGGGTTCCGTAGCAGGTCCGAAAGCGTCCCTTGCGAGCGGCACAGCACCCTCTGGGCGAAGATAGCCTGCGGGATGCTGTATCTTTTCAGTTCCGTGGTGATCCTTTGGGCCACTTCTTTGGTATTGACCTCTTCCATCTGTCCCGAGCTGCTACCGTTGTTGAGCTGCGATCCGGGCGCGGAGGAGTGGTTCTGCTCCCTAGTGGAGCCCAGCACCTGACCGTGGCCCTGGGCGTTGAGATGGGCGTGCGGGTGATGGTGGATGCCGTTGATCGGCACCATGCTCGCCGAAGACGCGCTCATGTGCTGCTCCCCGTGTC
>NW_015531888.1:0-520 GCF_001515645.1 Sinocyclocheilus grahami
TTTACGTCTGGGTTAAAGCAACTTTTAAAGTTAAAATCACACAAATGAAATTACATTTCAGCTTCGTTAGCGTTAAATCCAATTGTTTTGAAAGGGTTCAAAAAGACAGTAAGTGTCACTGTCAAGATTATAAAATAATCGAAAGCTTTAAAGCACCACAATTCGATCATGTCATCCCACCAATAAATCAACCGCTAAATATCTAAATACATGCTACCGGGTTGTTTATTATATCTCGTGTTTATTTAATTACTTTGATTGATTTCGTGCGCCCATTGTTTGCGATCACCGGTTAAACCTGTAAAAGTGAAAGCTACTTTTTAAGTGTGCAGCATTCGCGGCAAAAATTACCCCGCGAGATTTTCGTGAACTGGGGAGGAGTTGTTTAACTCGACACAATGACGCAAGAGAGAGGCTGTAGTCTTTTTAGTTTTGAGGAAGTCAGACATGAGTCAGGCTACGGCGGTAAAGTTACTTCATTAGACATTCGGGTTTTTTGCCAATTAAACTCTTTGCAGCT
>NW_015531889.1:0-520 GCF_001515645.1 Sinocyclocheilus grahami
CTCTGACATGGCCTGCTCCAGACGGGACACAGCTAGAGACGGGGCACTCTGAGACCCTGATACAACATGACACACGTCTCAGTCACATAAACACACACGCAATCACATACACTCATGATACACACCGGTCTCTGTCTCCTGGAAGTCTGGGAGCGTGAGATGGAGGCCGCTGGGTTTCCTGCTCAGCGGGCCTGGATCAGGAGGTATGCTGCTAGTGTCATCCTCCTCACTGGAACAGAGAGCAGAATGCATGAAATCACAGCATACAACACAGACACACCTGAGGCACTCACTCACACATGCAGCACATTACCTGAGACGGGTAAAATCATAGCGACTCTGCCACCACTGCAGCATTTCTGTACAGGTCTGTAAAGCTGCAGCGGGTCCGAACAAAACCTCCTCCAGCTTCACTTTGGTAAACAGAAGGCTAAAACACACACAATAACAAGGAATAAACTAAAGTGCAAAATGCACCAAAAAAGAGACAGAATGAGAAAGTACTGGATCCCACAAAATC
>NW_015531890.1:0-520 GCF_001515645.1 Sinocyclocheilus grahami
CTGTCACTTTTGATCAATGTAATGCATCCTTGCTGCATAAAAGTATTAATTTCCTTCAAAAAAATTTTTTTGAAAGGTAGTGTACAGTACCTTAAAAGCAAATTTCTATAGTTTTTATTAGAGCACCCATAAATCTGTCTCAGCCATTAGAATGGCTTTGAGGAAGGAGGGTGAGATTCTGCAGCAGTGTCGGATCCGATGGTGTTTCAGGAGCACGGTCCTTTACAATCCATTCATTCTCCCTATACAGTATGCAACACTCACATTCCATCATCCAATTCCTGATGGATAAAATATTAAAGTACAACCCTGCGTTTCGTTTGTGAATGTTCTGTTCCGCTTAAACGGGGTGCACATGCCATTTCATGTTGACTTGTACTCTTCTGGACATCTTTCATCACGAATGTTTTAAAAAGTCTGGATTTCTCAAACACGTCTGATTGTATTACATCTATTGCCTACATGTGCATTCATGCCTTGTTTATGCAAATACACATTAAACCACAGGTTTTTGATCTGC
>NW_015531891.1:0-520 GCF_001515645.1 Sinocyclocheilus grahami
GGCAGTATACCTGCTGAACTACCTGCTTCACACACTGGTGAGACCGTACACCAATGATGCAGAGGGTTCGGGTCAATCAATGAAGAGATTCCATTAATAAGGCAGAGTAAACGATAAACATTAAACCAATCAAGTATTACACTCTTTATTAAATAACAAGAACAAAAAGAAACCCAGAAATCCCGAAGTGGATTGTCTACAGCGGGTGTTTCAAACTGTTGCATCAGCACCATGTAAAACACCTTCATCCAGGGCTGCTTACATGTTCAACAAGTCGAACACTGTGGCACTGTAGCCGCGGGTCACGTAAACTCAACATCTAGACTGAGAGACAGAAAAAAATGCCACAACAGAGGAGGCATGAAAGCTCAATTCTCAAATGAGAGAGCTTTGATAATGAGAGCAAATATGGCAACTCTTTACTCTGAGGAATTCTATAATAAAGAGAAAAAAATATCAGAAAATTTCACTTTCAACGTTTTTATTTTAGTTCAGAACAGCACAAACACACACACACACA
>NW_015531892.1:0-520 GCF_001515645.1 Sinocyclocheilus grahami
ATGCTTTGTAATCTATCCCAAAAACGAGAAGGGGGAGGCAGAGGCTCGCTGCATGTAATTTGTAACAAATAGCATTTTTAATAGCCAAACATATTTGTATATAATAATTATGTTAGTCATTTTAGCATTTTTAGCAACCAAACACTAGAAGTTATATTTTTAATTATGTAATTTATTATAGCATTTTAAGTCACCAACTCTATTATTTTATAGTAATTATTAGCATTTTTAACAACCAAAGTTATTTTTTTTATATTATAATTATCTACATTATAGCATTTTTAATTGCCAAACCCTAGGAGCAATGGTATTATATTTGTTTATAATACTTGCATAAATTATTAGCATTTATTTATTTAAATATTAGAATTAAAAATAATAAAAATTGCAGCATCCCCAGTTGCTACATAAGTGTCTTGGAGCACCAAAAGAATTTAGGGCTTAAAAAGTCCCTTTCAGAAATAAAGAAAGCTATTTGAATTGAATTGACTTTATAAATGAAATTAATTTAAATTTAATT
>NW_015531893.1:0-519 GCF_001515645.1 Sinocyclocheilus grahami
ACACTTTAGGTGCTAATATGTACCTTTAAGGTACCATTATGGACTATTTTGGTACATAGGGTGTGCCTTTTGAAAAGGTACCGCCCCAGTAGCAACTTTTGTACCCTTTTTTTCTGAGAGTGTGAGGAGCACATGTTAAATTACAAATGTTAAATTACAGGACAGATTAGTATCTGTGATTAGTTTTTAATTTTTCATGAATCTAAGATGTGAAGTAGTGCTCTTGTCATCTGTTGTCTAGAAGCAGAAGTGAATGTGAGCGGTGAGGAGGTTTTTGTCATGCTGTGAATCACTGTGATACGTACTCACTAACAGAGCTGTCATATGTCTTACAGTAATACACTGCAGAATCATCCACATCCACATTACTGATGATCAGCTGATAGTCAATATCTGACTGAGCTTTAGATGTGAAGCGGCTAGAGGTAAAACCATCTCCATATTTATCAGGGGAGCTGTGAGAATGATAGTATCTCAACACAAACTGAGGAGCTGCGTTTGGAATCTGTTTATACCAGC
>NW_015531894.1:0-519 GCF_001515645.1 Sinocyclocheilus grahami
TTACTTTGAAATATTGAACATTTTTATATTAGTTTATGTACTATTCACCCACTTAGGTGCATTTATCTAACCACATTATTCCTGGGGAAGTAAACAATCTCACCTAAGAAGAGCTAATAAGAAACTTTAAGAGAGGAAAATTGTTAGTTATTGAATTACCAAATTGTCATGGTAAATTAAGCAGATTAACAGATTGACGGCATCCTTGATTAAACAAGCAGAGTGTCTGGAATAACGCATTTTGTTTTGGTCTTGTGTGGCGGTCTGGGCACTGGGGTGGCACAGCGGCCAGCTGAATGCATTGTTAGACTAATTGAAGTGAAAACAAGAGGACTGAGACCCCCCTGTAGGTTCAGTGGTGGGAACAAAACAACACAATTGTATAATTCAAGAATCCAAATGCGGTGTCGACAGATAATGATGTGTCCAATTAAATGCTGCTGAAGCTGTTCCAGTATATGACTGCAGCCGCAGTGTGTTGAAATGCCATGTTCTTCCAAATGCAGCTTAATTGCCACC
>NW_015531895.1:0-519 GCF_001515645.1 Sinocyclocheilus grahami
CTCTGTTCTGTGTGGTTTCTATCACCTCCGGCTCTAGTTTTTCTAGCATTCAGTGACCCATGAAGCACTGCAGATGAAACAGGTCAGTTTTTAGAGCGGTGTGTGTTGCAGGGAAGGCCTCACAGTCTGTGTTCGGTGTGTGGCGTCTCTCTGAGGGCCTCGTCCAGCAGCTGCAGGCCTCTCCTCCAGTCTCCAGCGTCCACATGAATATGGAGCAGAGCGCTGATCACAGCCGTCCACAGCTTCAGGTCATCATCAGCGATGCCAGCGTCTAGAAAACACGCCAGAACCAACCCTCACAGCCAGGTATATTCATACAATCTAATGCCATAAAACCTTATGTGAGCAAAACAATCAGCAACTCAATCCCTGCAGGATTATTTACACATCATTTATTTTCAGGAAAGCAGATTCTTCTGGCAAATAATGGCTGAAATATATTTTAAATATATGTTGTAAACAGTGAAGCTCAATTAAATATTTTTTTTAAATTAAAGTATATTTAATTTTTATTTGACA
>NW_015531896.1:0-519 GCF_001515645.1 Sinocyclocheilus grahami
AAATTTGACAAGATACCAAAGTCTTCTATCAAAAATCTGAGATTTCAGTATGAACTCAAAAGCTCAAGCGCAAAGCACTATTTGTGTAAGTTTTTATTTCCCCAATAATTTCAGGAGAAACATCTACAGCAACGAAGTTGAAGCATGACTTCTAAAGTCTCCTGATCTCTCCTGAGCAACCTTGGAGCAATGCATTTGATTTCCTTGGGGTTATTCAAATCAAATGCAAACCTGAAACCAGTTTTTGTAGACACAGGCGGCATGCTCTGTCACTCATTAAGATCCTATTCGTTCCTGTCGTGCCAAATGAATTAAAACCCAGCTGGCAGCATCTAACGTACTCATAACTCACTTTGTATCTGTTATCATCCATCTAAAAATACAGTGCCTGAGATGAGCCTCAGACGATCAGGGCCAAGAACACGTCAGTGGGTGTTGTGATGCTGAAACTTCAGGTGGACGCCGCCAGAGTTAAAACAACTGGAGCAGTTTCTTTTGTTTTCTGTAGATAATATGATA
>NW_015531897.1:0-519 GCF_001515645.1 Sinocyclocheilus grahami
AATCTGTTTTGGATTTCTCACATGACATTTGGTAATATGCACTTGTATCAACAGCTCCAGTGGCGCAATTGGTCAGCGCGCGGTACTTATAAGGCAGTATGCAGCAGAGCAATGCCGAGGTTGTGAGTTCAAGCCTCACCTGGAGCATGGCTTTAGAAAGCGAGAGACATTTCAGTAGCAAAGGAGTTCAAAGCCTAGCTTAAATTTTCAGGGCTGCGTTCCACTCCACTTTTAGACAAGCACTCGCAAACTTCCCTCAGCACTTCCATCGGGGAAATCCCTGCTACCACTTTTAATTGTGTTCCACTTCTGTGTAGTGAACGAGGGAAGTTTATATGGATAGACCCTCGACCTCTCGATTTGGACCGACCGAGCAAGTCTGCTTCATATGCACACTTCAGGCCACTCCACAGACCACAATGCAAAACGATTGTGACGTCATCGCATATCGCGTTTCGTTTATCCCCACCCCACTCAACTCTATAATACATGATTTAAAAAAAAATTATAACAGCCCAA
>NW_015531898.1:0-519 GCF_001515645.1 Sinocyclocheilus grahami
ATGTAATACACTAGATTTAGTCATGTTACAAAGAATACAAGTCTAGATATGACAGCTCTTCACACTCAGAAAGGATTTTGAAAGAAAGTGTTGATTATTCCCAGTGTGAACCAGCTGTGAGGGGTGATGGGAGATAAAAGTTGACTTCATACACAAGCAGGAATTTCCTTTGGCTTGCTTAAGCCTCGCTGAGATCATTTCCTTCATAAGAAAGTACGGGAAGCAACCAGGAACCAAAGAAACCGGTGAGGCCTGTGAAACACCTTTTCCATAGACACAAAGCTGCTTTGGCCCACTAACACACAATCGTAAAACAAACGTAAAAGAAAACACTCCTTACAACAGTGCTTTGACAACGAAGACTGATTTAGATCAGCGAATGGCCACTTTTTTCCCCACGAGCGGCCCGGTATAGCATGACGGACAGGCTGCCCGCCCTAGAGTAGCATAAATCGCACATGCAGAGGAAACATTTTGCTTTTGATTAATGATTCATTTTATTAGAAGACTAACTACTCT
>NW_015531899.1:0-519 GCF_001515645.1 Sinocyclocheilus grahami
AAAAAAAAAAAAAGATTGCAGCCTTTTAAACAATGATTGGCAAAGCTGTGCTTGAGAAAAAATGATGTAAAAGTATTTGAACCATTTGCATTTGAACCGTATGAACCCAAGGTCTGGCCAGTATACCAACAGAGCAAGATACTGAGATGTGCCAAGTGAAGACCCCTGCCCTGTCACATACCCTTTTTCTTTTCTTTTTTGGAGGGTGTCTTGAAAGGTGCCTGCTCGACCGGGGCTGTGCTGGATTCCACTTCTGCAGACATGTTTGGAGGCCAGCCTTGTGCAAAACAAGTGTGAAGACAGGATCAGTTGAAGCACTCTTGCTCTCCTCTCTGCAGCGTGTGCACCACAGCTTAACTCAGCAGTGGACCATGCTCAGCTGTGCCCGCACTGAAGAGGAAAGAAATCAAAACAGGAAAAAGATTTAGTAGCTTTTAGAAGTCCTCAGTAGCTTAGTAGCTATTTGTTACTAGGATGAAACATTTACTTTTTCAGCTGTCAAATTCCAATGATTGAAAT
>NW_015531900.1:0-519 GCF_001515645.1 Sinocyclocheilus grahami
GACATAAATAAAACCATTGTTCATTGTTTACCAAGGGAGTTCATTCATGACACTGTGCAGTCCAGCTCTTTCCCAAAGCACTGCCTCTGCATGCCATGTTTGTTTAGATAAATCAGCCATGAATTCAGATTTTGGTAATGATCCCACACAAGTATAAAATGCTCTGGTAACAAAATCTCATCAGATTCTCATGAGCTTCAGTTTGCTGTAAACAATGATGTCCTTTAAGACTGCACTGGGTCTGCTACTCCTGGTTATGTTGGCCATAGTGTCTGAACCCTCATCGGGCAAAGGTACATTTATAAATTTTGTTAATTTTCACTTTGCGTACTCTTTTGTCATTGTCTGCATCTTTATATAAACATTCATTTAATTAACCAACTGTGGTCTAAGGTTTGTTTTAAAATGAGCAAAAGTGTGCATTTGTGGGAATTTGCTATTTTCTGTAACACTGAATCTCTTTAGCAGGGGTGCCCAAACTCAGTCCTGGAGGGTCGGTGTCCTGCAGAGTTTAGCTCC
>NW_015531901.1:0-519 GCF_001515645.1 Sinocyclocheilus grahami
TATTTTATCAGTCTACATGGATTTTGTCCAATGATTTAGTACAAAACTCAGTAATCAGTAGCATCAACATATTAAATATAACTACCAAAATGCAGTATTTTAGTCTGTAAACACTGTTACCTTTGTAATGAGAAGATCGAGCACCTCTTTTCCGGGGCAGGTCTCATCGAGACCACCCTGGATGTTTCCTGACGGTCCACAGCAGTTAAGCTGAGAGATGAGGAACAGATGTCATCACAAATTAGCAAGGCTTCGGAGTCAACAAGCTAGGAATAATTAGTGTTTAAGAGAGCATCTGATGCATAGAGCACATAAAAAAAGCAAGCGCGTTCTGAAGATGTTTACAATCTCCCAGCGCTTCAGAGGAACAACTAGCAGTTGATGTTCGCAAGACTCACAGTATCGAGTCTTTGAAAGAAAGAAAAGAGATCTTACTCCATGCTGGATGAGACGGAGTGTTTCTTTCAGAGCTGGTTGTTTGCTTTCTTGGTAGTTCTTGTATGTTTCCTTGTAGAAATT
>NW_015531902.1:0-519 GCF_001515645.1 Sinocyclocheilus grahami
AAAAAAAAATCAGACCATTGTTTTGGCAAACATATTGTAATGAATAAATTCTAAAAATATAAAACATGTGACAACTAGCCCAGTCTCTCCGTGTATGAACATTAACAATTGTGTATAACATTAAGAAAATCTAAACATATTTATTATTTGAAATTGTATCTAAACTGTGTATAGAAGTTTGTGCTAAAAGAAAAGCCAATTTTCACAGTCTGATCCGCACTCATGCTACTACAGCTGTTTCCTGGCAGAGAGTTGTTTTCCCTCTTCAATAATCAAAGGAAACCCTTCAGTCAGATCTGTGAGAGTACAGCCTCTTCATAAGCCCAAGACTGTCTCTGATATCTGTTAAACACCATCAGCTGAACCAATCCAAGCCCAAAGGACAGAACAGTTTTCCTAATGAACTATATTTTCAACTGTATCATATGCACTAACATTCAAAAGTTTGGGGTTGGTAAGATTTTGTAGTTACATACAAAGGGGAAGTTGTGGCCTAATGGTTAGAGAGTCGGACTCATA
>NW_015531903.1:0-519 GCF_001515645.1 Sinocyclocheilus grahami
ATAATGATCTTTAAAAAAGCATCATATGACCCCTTTAAATTGTAATAATATTTCACAATATTGCTGTTTTTACCTAATGTTTGTTTAATTTTGATCATAAAAGACTTAGTGAGCATACAGTCTTCTGTCAAAATTATGATTGTATATATTTACATTTTGACAAATATGAATTATTATTCATAAAGTTAATGAATTCAAATTAAAAACATCATTGTAGAAGTATGTGTGAATTATTTTTTTTATGCATTAAGTTATTAGATCCAGACAATGCTACAAATACTGTTAATTAAGTTTAACATGTAATAAATATTTTCAGTCATTGCCTTCCCTTCTTTCTTCCTCTCTCTCATCACCAGGAGAGTATGTGGTGTGTTCACACAAAATTGAGTGCTTAAGGATTTATTCCATCGTACAAATCTGCAACAGCTGGAGTGGCACACAATGCATGTAAACTTTGTGTATATAATTTGGTGACAAATCAAGCTTAATCATGCCGCCACTTGGCAGAGGAGAGGAGAG
>NW_015531904.1:0-519 GCF_001515645.1 Sinocyclocheilus grahami
GAGAGAGAGAGAGAGAGAGAGAGAGAGAGAGAGAGAGAGACGTGTCTCTGTATCAAACACCACATGGCATAAATACATGAATGGTCTTAAGGGATCACAGTTGTAACTCGTGTAAGAAGCTGTGTAGTCTTGATGGGCTGCTGTATGCTCATCATTCATGAAAACGGTGTGACGATCAGGTAGCATTTGTTCAAAGTTGTCCCGCTGCAGCAAGAGGCAACGGTTATATTTGCAGTGCAATCAACTGACAACAACTTAAACCATGTCAAAACGAACACGATTGAAAAAATACAACTCACCACAACGTAGATGAATGTTGAAACTTCATCCAACAAGGTCCCATTCTTCGCTGAATCAGTTTTTTTCTTCTTCACAAGAGTATTTAACGGGCACCAGCTTAAAACCCACGGAAGTAATGAAAACTGTTTGGCGTAAAGACAAAATGGATGAAAGGTCGCACAGGCAGCACCTAAATTCTTAAATTGGTGCTACTTCACTATAGTCCAACTTCGGAAACAA
>NW_015531905.1:0-519 GCF_001515645.1 Sinocyclocheilus grahami
TTAAGGGGGTCTGAATACTTTCCGTACCCACTGTATATGTATTTGAGGGCATTTTCTCATGGAAATAAGGTTTTGTTGCTCCTAAAAACATATTTCTGCACATGTTTATGTTCTGCTGGAGACGTGGGCACCGGTAACCTTTGCACTGCTGCAGGTGCTGAGCTTTAGCTTTAGTTTCTGGCTCCGGTTCCGTCCCGCCGTTGTTTTTCTTCTGCGCTGCTCACCTCCGTCTGTCCGAGAGCGAATCAATCAACGAGTCAGTGCAAGCGTTATTTTTAGCTTCCATTATACTGAAGTTTGTGCTCGGCAAGAGCGAACGCACTTCATTCTTCCTTTTAACTTAGTTGATGCGGTCACCTAGCAACAAGCCACTTAGCTCCTTTCCATCACCTTCTTGTGTTTCTTGAAATAGTCGTTCACAGAGGCCTGTAATTACTGCTAACTACGGCGGAAAGACCAACCGTAGTGATTTCTGGCACTCGCTGCTTTGAAAGTGGGCCGCCGTCATTCATTCATTCA
>NW_015531906.1:0-519 GCF_001515645.1 Sinocyclocheilus grahami
GTTTTTACTTTTGAAATTAACATTCCTTATAACTAAAAAAAAAAAGGTAAAAAATAAATAAATAAATAAAAAACAGTAAAAACAAATGTATTTACAGCTGATAAGAATCACACCTCTAATTACGAAGCTAATTTAGAATTAAAAATGTGAAAAAGTTACCTATATTTACAAATTTTAAAAAAGAAATCACAATCAATCAAGCTAATAAAATGCTTATAAAATATCACATTGAGGAGAGGCACTGTCCTTTCTATTGTGATACACGTTTAGTGTGCGTTTAAGGTGTACAGAAAATGTGAATTCATTTTTATTTGATTCTTACACCATGTGACATTTTTAGAAAATGTCTGATGATTTTGTTTTACTATGAAACATTTAAAAAGTTTCTCAAAATCATATTAAAACATTAAATATATTTTTCTTTTTTTACTTTTCTATATCTAATCACTCTTATTTGTCACTGACACTCTAAAACTGAGTTCCCATTCAGTCAGTCACGTTCAACGTTACGTCAGTGAC
>NW_015531907.1:0-519 GCF_001515645.1 Sinocyclocheilus grahami
ATGAACTAATGAGGGAACCTAATGGAAACAGGAAGGACCAAAAAAGGAAACACAGGACCAGAAACGGGCAAAACACGACACAAACAAGTCCAGAATCCTGACAAATACAGCAAAACATGGTGACAAGTTACATTTCAAAATACATCATCCAAATCAACAAAATATAACTTTTATTAAAAAAAAAGTTACTTATTTTTTATTAAGACATTTATTTTATTATTTTTTAATTTGATTAAGATTTGTATTGTTTTATTTTTATTAATGTATTTTATTCTTTTTTATTCTTTTAAATATTAATTTTAATTAAATAATATCATCTGTGTTCATTATCTTAATTTAATATTCAATACAGCAAAACATGGCGACAATTCACAATTGTCGCATTTCAAAATACATAATCCAAGATTAACAAAATATTACTTTATTAAAGAAAAAGTTACTTTTTTTATTAAGACATGTATTTTATTATTTTTCAATTTTATTAAGAGTTGTATTGTTTTATTTTTATTAATATATTTT
>NW_015531908.1:0-519 GCF_001515645.1 Sinocyclocheilus grahami
CTAATTAGTTATTTCACCAACAAACACGATGCTTCTACTATAAATGAAATCAAATTTGCTCATCTGTGTGTAAATAATTATTTTTGTCTCCATGCGGTGAAATTGTTCCCATGAAACCTTTTGCAACTTGATTTGCAAGGTTTTCTTTTATTATTTTCTCAAATCCAGTCAAAATCTGATCTTTTTTGTCTGTATTTTATAATGAAATATAGTAACAAAAACATACAAAATAATTTCAGATTGCTTCATTATAAAGTAAAACTGTAGAGGCCAGCATAATTGTACTGAGCTGACTTAGTAGACACATTCCTCTCAGGCCACAACATTTGAATACGAGTCAAATACATCAACCTTGTCATATGTTAACAACCTGAAACTTCTAAGGTAACCACAAATAATAGCAAAGAAAAAATAATAAAACAATATCTATTTTTGTGTTGTGTCATGATTTATTAAGATTTGTTAGAAGGTTCGGAGCAAACTATTTGGGTGGACTATTAACTATTATTTACAAGATCA
>NW_015531909.1:0-519 GCF_001515645.1 Sinocyclocheilus grahami
ATTTATTTGAAAAAGAAATCTTTTGTAACATTATAAATGTCTTTAATGTCACTTTTAAACAGTTGAATGCATCATGCTTTAAAAATATCTAACTGACCTCGCATGTGTTATGGTTAAGCATTAGACATTCCAGGTCACTTTATTCCACCAGCTTGTTTTGAAAGGTAAAGCTTCACCTGTTTCTGTGTTTGTAGTGTAATGTCTGCCTGGTTGATGTTTGACTGCTCTACCTCACCCAAATCCTCATTTTAATCATTATTAAAGAGCCAGCGAACCAGTGCAATTGAGAATACTGTACCAGTACCATCTAGCATGGGGAAATGTTGAAGCTGTCCTGCATTATGGCTGAGCACACATGTGACTCGGCTTTTGTCCTGGGATTGACTCTGTCCCGTATGCTTGAGCGCTCTGCGTCTGTTCCTCCAGTGCAGCACCGTAAACCTGGTTCTGCGTTCTCTCTGTCACCTTTCATAGCAGAAACTGTGACTATATGTTTGAAGTGAGTTAGAAGCTAATGCA
>NW_015531910.1:0-519 GCF_001515645.1 Sinocyclocheilus grahami
CATTCCCATTATGCAATGCTCAGGCCCGAGTTGAATAATAAGGGCCTGAGTCAGTGCAGGATTGAAGGGGGGGGGCTAATCAACATAAGAGTTAAATGTGAAGTCAGTTCAAGGGTGAAACTAGAGAAGTATCTGATTACTGCTTCTTTCTCCTACTTTTTGGCATTTGGAAAGTTGTCCATAAGTGTTATATTTTAAAGCCATATGATAGGACCGACCAAAATGGCCACATGCTTTGATGTGAATGTATTTAAATGTCTGTGCATGTGTTTGTTTAAGGGACAATCCAAAGCTGAGCGCTTGCAAGAAAGGAGAGCCGATGTCTCCCGTCAGGGAGAATGTGATGACAGAACTGACTGAAGCAGAGCAAGAGATTCTTATCATCGCAGAATGAAATGTCAACTTTTCAATCAAATCATTGCTTCTTTTAACAGTAACAGCCAGTCTTTCAAACATACTGTGTATGTTCATATTTTTGTATGATAAATAAACATTTTAGTATAATGATTTTTTTTTTTT
>NW_015531911.1:0-519 GCF_001515645.1 Sinocyclocheilus grahami
CATGATCCTTCAGAAATCATTCTAATATGCTGCTCAAGAAACATTAATGTTGAAAACAGCTTCACTGCTTAATATTTTTGTGGAAAATGATACATTTTTAGTATTCTTTGATGAATAGAAAGTTTAAAATAACAGCATTCATTCATACTTTTGATCAATTTAATAAAAGTATACATTTCTTTAAAAAACAAAACAAAAACAAACTTACTGACCCAAAACTATGCACAGTACTGTCTGTAATATATGTTATATCATTATAGCCTATGCAGCCATTTAATCATAAAAGCCAAAGGCTAATGCTTTAAAGAAAATTGTGAAGTTTATCCAAACTGACTGACCGTTTTCTTTCTCCTTACAGCTGTAGGGAAGCACTTAGTGAACAACAGGACAGAGAATGGAGATGCTGCCTTGTCCAGTGAAAGGCCTTCAGACAACAAGACCTCCAAGACAGCAGAGTCTGCAGAGAGTTCCTCCTAGATCTCCAGACTTCCAGAAGGATCCTGGAGACGAGAGAGAGAG
>NW_015531912.1:0-519 GCF_001515645.1 Sinocyclocheilus grahami
GATCAGTAATCATTTAGAAATATAAAAAATAGGCAATTTGTTTATACACTTTATACATACGCTACTGAATTTTTTGCACATAAAGTGTAATATTTTAATTTCATATGATACTGTTGCTTTCAGGAAATTCACCAGTCACAGTGTTCTTTGCACACAGCTTTTGTAATGACAATGGCTGATATTGTTTATTAGTTTTAATGAAGGCAAAATATTTGTACAATGAATATGTATTTTGATAAATGACTTTGGAATAGCTATTATTTTTCAAAGCTGACTTAAAGTGTCTGTCACTTTTAAAATTTACAAGGACTTTTGTGATTGTAATCAAATAAATGTTTAGGTTCACATCACAATCAATTTACTTACTATTTGTGTCACACAGTGTATGCTGGAGCAGCAACAGGCAGAAGTAATCCAGACTTTGCGACATTAGTTCAGTCCTGTACCATCCTAGAGGAATAAATAAAAAGAGCTAAATTTAATATTTTTATGTTTATATTTATTTATTTATTCATATTC
>NW_015531913.1:0-519 GCF_001515645.1 Sinocyclocheilus grahami
AGGGGTCGCTGAAGTCACTGAGGTCAGAGAGGCTCGGAGTTCATGTAGACAAACTAGCAGCTGTGCCTGGAGCAACAGCAGAAGGATCAAAGCCAGGAGGAGTGTCCAAAACATGGCGTCAGTCCAGTCACGTCACACGTACAGCTGGAGATCTGGCTGATTTTCGCTGTTTCGTGAAGTAAATTTCTAAAATAAAACAAGAAAAAGAAAGTGCCAAGTAGGAAATTAATTACCTTTGAAAGAGAAAAAAATAGTAACATCCACAGGAAAATATTAATTATTCATATCATTAATCATGCATTGAAAATCCTCAAATATATCAGATGTTCATTGTCAGGCAGCTAAGATGACAAATAGATGTAAAACATATGTTAAAACAACAGCAGCAGCAGCAGGGCAGGAGTGTACTTCCTCAGTGTGATTTTAATTAACAGAATTATTAAAACACAGAGAAGAAACACATTAAATATTCATGAACAATAGTGCCTCAGAAATCTCCCTAGGTAAATTTACTCATCC
>NW_015531914.1:0-519 GCF_001515645.1 Sinocyclocheilus grahami
CTACAGAGAGAAAAAATGTTTTATTAATTGATTGCTTTAACAGGATACAATATTTAATCAATTACAAGTTAACTGTAGAAAAAACTATATATATATATACAGTATATAAACTAAACTTATTTAGCCTTATTATGGTCCCATTTTGTGTTGAATGGTATAGCAGCTTGTAGCAGGCACCCAAGATGGTAATGCCACACTTTTTACTAAATGATAGTATGGTGCACAAAGTAACTATTCTTACTTGTGATACAAGAGCTGAAGTCAGCCGCAGATGAGAGGCAGATATTAAAACATGGGTGGTATTGCGATTAAGTTGTATTGAGATACTTCAGCTGGTAATAGTACCTTAAAAAATGAAGCTATCATGACCACAAGAGTCCTTTTAACCTGCTATTATACCTTAAATTCTCTGTGACTGAGCATCTATCAGGACTCCTGATAGATAAACTCCATAATTCAATCTCAGTGTAGCAAGCTTATGAGATGTCCTTTTTCATTAGGTCCAACAGCCTGTAGTTC
>NW_015531915.1:0-519 GCF_001515645.1 Sinocyclocheilus grahami
TGTGTGTGTGTGTGTGTGTCCCCTCTTGTTCACCCTGACATAACACATCTCTTTGATGAATGTCCTCTTTGCTGGGTCTGTATTGTTTTGTTCTTAAAATTTGGACTAGGTCACCCTGTCAGTAGGAAGGACCAATATGTGTTGGGTGGTTAAAGATATTTTATCTAATTTTGAAAATTGGCTTGCTATAATTCAGGGATTTTTTTTTAATGACCTTGAGGCAAAATTAAGTGGAAATGTGCACAATGTCAGGAAGGCTGTAATAGGCTTTATTCACTGTTGATTGTTTATTAAAGTGCATTATCTTGTTTGGGTGTCTGCACATCTCTCTGCTCAGAATATGCCATTTTGCATAAAATGATAATATGAGTACTGTACATAGCTGATGTTAAAATTGCGATAAAACAAGAAGTAGTGACAGATCAGATTCTTCCATCTTGAAAAAGAAAAAATGTAGGGTGGGGACTTGGCTCTATACATTAGTTGTTGGTTGAATTTTGAGATGTTGACAAATGAATG
>NW_015531916.1:0-519 GCF_001515645.1 Sinocyclocheilus grahami
CTGAGTTAACAGGGTGAGAACTTTACCCTCTCCCCACCCAACATCTGTGGAAACCCCCCCCCCGCAAAAGCAACAGAAGCTCGAGTGAATCATGCAATGATAAAGACGTGCCTCTGCTTTATAACTACTGGCCAATAATTTCACTAGCTGGCTCAAAAGACACGCTTTGACCTCGCTGGGGCTGAAGGAACTTGTGTAGGGTGATTCCCTAGTGCATGGGAAAGGAAAATGATGCAGACCTGACCTTCTCCAGCTCCTCTCCAGCCCTGCACGCCTGATCAGCGTATGCCTCTGCCACTGGACTAGGCAGCACTGCCATTCTCAACATGGGGGTTTGTCAGTGAACTTTAACATTAGAGCTTCTGGTACAGATCTGAGTCTGTTTGATGCTAGAATTTGGTTTGTATGGTTGTCAGGTACATAGCAGTGAGTGATCTAAGATGCAAACACAATTAGTACAACAACATTCACACATAATTAACTTTTTCCTTTTCTTTTTTTTTTGGGCAGTGTTATTTT
>NW_015531917.1:0-519 GCF_001515645.1 Sinocyclocheilus grahami
ATAAACAATTTTGAGCCGCCAGGCTGCTCACTCTGTGCCCTCAGGTGTGAAGAGCCGCTCTCTGTTCCTCCATATCTCTCACTCACTGTATGGATAAACCAGCTCAGGATCATAGGCTCTGCCTCAGAATGCTGCATTCAATCTGACATTTTTTTTTTTTGATTAGCTGGTCTATCATGGCTTACAGAAATGAGCCACCATTTCCCAGTTCTGCCACACTGGGCTTTTTACATGGAAATGCATTGTAATTACTATGCTGCATGGCAGCGATATTTATTCAGGGATAAGTGAATGGCATGGGATTTGAAGTGAGCCGCTATTCAGGCGCTATGGCAAGATGAGTTGAAGTGAGAGAAAAGAGTGGGTGGCATGAAGGATAGGAGGGAAGAAGGGAAAGAATCTGTTTGGAAAAATAAGAGTAGGTGCTAGCAATGGATGTACTGCAGTATTGAGCAGTGATGGAGTGATGGAACATCTGCTAAACAAGCGAGAGTCACAGAAATAACCATTACAGGCGAA
>NW_015531918.1:0-518 GCF_001515645.1 Sinocyclocheilus grahami
CCACCCTGCTCTACCACGACGCCACAATTATACTGATTACAGCAGTACGTACTGACTCTCATTCAGTAATCATGCCTAGGGGTGGATTTAACACACATCAACCCCTTTAATCCTTAAACAACTCTGAGATGGCTGTTTTCAACTCTGTCCTAAGTGATTACAGACACAGAGCTAATTTCAACGTACCTATGAGTTTTTAAGAACGTATGATTCCATAAATAGTTTTCATTTGCATTTAAATTTTTCTCACTACAGAAAAAAATCCAATCAAAATTCTGCTCTCTACTGCAAGTATTCGACTGTAACTTTCACTGTATTCATTTGCTCTATGCAATGTTTTATTATATGCCTATTTAGCATCCTGCATAACAGACATAGATAGTGGGTTTTGAAAATGAAACCAATATCAAAAAACTTGTTCTGAACTAGTCCCGTGTAAAAAATGCAGCAATGTGATTGATCTATGGATACTTCAGGCCTTTTTGATGCAATTTCTTGTGAAAGTGAATCTTTCGAAT
>NW_015531919.1:0-518 GCF_001515645.1 Sinocyclocheilus grahami
CTGAGTGAAAATTGTTTCAAAGTAAATCTCACACCATTTTTTTTTTAAGCTGGTGAAACATTACTCATGCTGGTTAGGTTAGTTAATCCTAGATTGCAACACACACACACAAAACCTGAATGCATTAAGAGGTTAATTCTTCTACACAGTATCCTGTTCTTAATCTTTATTTTAATTTTGATGGAATTTTTAAAAAGTTCCATTGTAATGAAGTATAGAAATTAGAATTTGTTTACAAAAGTTTTTGAATGTTTCAGTAATCTTCATTTATTCACTTCCCGTGTACATATACAATAAAAAACATAAGATAACGTTTTACATTTAGGTCTTATTAGTTAGTGTTAATACATTACCTAACAATAAACTATGCAGTAAAAATGTGTTTGTTTGTCAAGGCAATATTTCTATTTTTTTTTAGTTTATGTTTTTCATGTAACATTTATATTTGCTTTTTTATATTTTATTCCAGCTTTATTTTAATTAACACTATTTTTATTATTATATTTTGTTATAGTTTT
>NW_015531920.1:0-518 GCF_001515645.1 Sinocyclocheilus grahami
ACACACACACACACACACACACACACACACACACACACTGCAGGTCACATGATAGTCAGTTGTTCTGAACAATGGGCTTCTGATTCAAGAAGTGGTTCAGTCTAAATATGGCCTTTTACCCAAGTCTTTATCTCAGTTCAGCTACAGACCAAATGCAAGAGCATTTGAATCATTTTACACTTAAAATAGGGATTTGAACGTGTTTTATAAGTGCACTTGGCTCAGAGATCGATTCCACGCCTTCCGTGTGGCCCTGATAGCGACTGTCAGCTCAGTATCTTTGCTAAAAGCTGATAGTATCCACCCCTAGAAAACACAAGAATGGTCAACGACCCTCCGAGACTTTGCCCTAAAAAAACTACAGGAAAAAGGTGAAAATGGGCTGGAGAAGGCCGAGACAAGTGTGCACTAACTGAATGCTCTGCTATAATTGGAAAGACGCATGTTGACTTGTAATATACAGTGTCTGGAAACATGCAAAAGACGAAATGCATATTGAATATAACGCCGGATATATT
>NW_015531921.1:0-518 GCF_001515645.1 Sinocyclocheilus grahami
ATTGTTCTCAGAGAGAGAGAGAGCGAGAGGAAAGCGGCTCACTCGCTCGCTCTCTGAGGGACTCATGAGGATCTGACCTGGTTTCGCGCCGTGGCTCGTGGTTCTATGCGTTCGTGTATGTGGAAAGGATGGCTGATCTTATGGTACGTGTGTGTTCTTCATCACATTCACGCTGTTTGTGGAGTTACGAACGCTCTTGCTGTCTGCTTCTGTGCGTTTTGACCAGAACTTAGAATCGATGATTGTGAGCTGCAGGAACAAGATTCTGTGTTCATCATCTGAGATGATTCATGTTTTTAACTTGATTTAGTTGAGCAGAATTGTTTGAAAAATCATTGTTCTCGAGTTTCTTTGATTTAGTTTTAGAGTCGAACCAGCTCATAGTTTTGAAGAGGTGGAATATTTGATGTGCCTGTTGATCAGACGCTCTTAATGAAGGAAAAGATCACTGTTATAGATGTGTTTGAATCTGATTAAAGCAATAGTTCACCCAAAAATGATAATTTGCTGAAAATGTG
>NW_015531922.1:0-518 GCF_001515645.1 Sinocyclocheilus grahami
CGAAGCTCCGCCGCCCCTTCGCCCCGTTGACAGACTCCTCCAGAGACATTCACACAGACGAAAATGAAGCAGCGGGCCCAAGACTGCTACACACAGCTTGTGAAAAATTACAAATGACAGAGGCCTCGCTAGTAAACATCAGTCGTGCTAGATCGTATCAGGAACATGCTTCTCTACAGTCCTGTAGAGAGGCATCCAGTCCCACGCCAAGACCGGAGAAGGAAGAAACCGACAATGAAAGACTATGTAGAGAGACAACGGAGTCTCCAGGTCAAATGAGACTGCAAGAACGATATGCATATTTGAAGAACCGCGAGGAAACTACTTTATCAGCGGGAAGTGACACTGAAGATGGGATGTTAAAACGAAAACAGAGGAGATATCGGACCACATTTAGCAGCTATCAGCTTGAGGAGCTGGAAAGAGCTTTTCAAAAGACTCACTATCCAGATGTTTTCACAAGGTAACACAACACTAGGCACAACTTGTAGACGACAACGTTTTAATATATATATATA
>NW_015531923.1:0-518 GCF_001515645.1 Sinocyclocheilus grahami
AAATATAGCGACTTAAGACTGGTTTTGTGCTCCAGGGTCACATATTACACTTAAGCGTTGGTCTAAACTTAAGGTTGTGTCTTCACTCACCTGGAGGAGTGAGCCAGAACCATAATTGGTGTCACCCAGAAAGGTTTTTGGTGTTAAGGGGGCTCAGATTCCTTGACAGCCTTTTTAAGACGACATTAAAATAGAATCTTTCAGTAGATAATAGAAAGTAGATAAAGGGAGGACATTTTTGTGGCAGGTATGTGTGGGTCAGCAACTAATGGAATGATAATACTTAATGTATCAACCTTTAAAATTCTTTAGTTCACCCAAAAATGAAAGACTTGGATTAAACCGCTTGATTACATTTACAATATCAGTAATACATTACAATAAGGTTTTGTTTGTTAACATTACTAACCACATTAGTTCAAATCAAATCAAAAGTTGTGTTGATTAATTTTATTTAATGAACCTGGACTAACAATGAACAGTTGTATTTGTATTAACTAGCACTGACAAAGATTAAT
>NW_015531924.1:0-518 GCF_001515645.1 Sinocyclocheilus grahami
GTAGTTAATTAATATTACTCAGTACTTATATGTATAATTACAGTGTAACAAGAGCACCTTAAAATAAAGTGTAACCAAATGTATTTTATTTCAAGTAACAAAAATGTTATAATAGTTTTAGTTAACTATAATAACCCTGGTTGGGAGTTTTAATATAAATCCACAGAATCTCATGCTCTCTCATTTACATTAATAAATGATATATTCTGGGAATGATTTGCAACGCACATTTACATAGACTCGTAGTACCTTCTACTTCCATGAGGGGGTGACAAATCTTCCCTTTCATTATAAGACTGGGCCAAATATCCTTTAATATAAAACATCATTAGACTCGCATACATACACAGCTCAGCCAGATCGCTGAGAAAGCGGACACTCTCGGAGAGTTCATGAAGAGATGTTACACTGTGAATGTCTTTAGAGCGCGCTGACTCGGACGTGGACTGTATTTTCGGGGTTGCGCTGGTCGGATCATAAGGCAGATTCAGGGGAGGGACGCCAGCAGCAGCAGCAGC
>NW_015531925.1:0-518 GCF_001515645.1 Sinocyclocheilus grahami
AAAAAAGGGGGGAGGTTACAATGAGGCAAATCTTTAAAGATTAAAATACTAATAAAACAGAATCAAACATACAGTATGTTAACATTACGATAGCATGAAAAAAATTACAAACTAATAACTAGATGTAAGGAATATGTATGTTAACATAATTTTAGTATGAAAAAGAATTCACACTAACCTTTTCTGTTTAATGCTATACCCAATTTTACAACTTTTTCGAGCTTAACTTGTATTAAACCCAGAATAGATCAGATTTCAAGCTCATTCTAAAATGCTGTCTGACTTGTCCATCCTTTACTCCAAACTTTCGCTTCCTCTTCGCCACAGATCCATGCATACCCCTAACATCCATTTGTCAGTGTCATCAAAGGATTCAGTTTCTGAGAGATAAGAGTTTTTTCCTTCTTGTCTCATTCTCTCAACTTTCTACCCACTCAGAACTGCTGAAGGACAGAGGGAGGTCATCTTAAGGGATTCAACAAGACACTGGCACGCAGAATCACAGATCTATACTCCCC
>NW_015531926.1:0-518 GCF_001515645.1 Sinocyclocheilus grahami
GAAGAGCTGAAGAAGAGCTGAAGAAGAGCTGAAGTGGCTCACCATGGCTTCCAGGTCGCTCACGCTTGCCGGCGCCAAGATGGACTGCACCATGAACTTGTGCTTGCTCTTCTCGTTAGGGTCGTAATCAAACGGCTGCAGCATGACTGGAGGAGAGCAGAGAGAGCGTCAGGGTCACAGCACAGCGGCTCCGCTCACGAGCAGCGGGTCTCACCTGAGATGCTGACGCTGGCGCCGGGATCGATCACGCCGCTGTTGGGCCGCACGCAGTAGCGGCGAGGAGCTGTGGTCTTCACCTTGAAGCATACTCTTCTGTCAGACGGGTTCCTCAGCTTCAGGCTAGTGGTCACCACATCTGTGAAGGGTCCTGCACACATCAGAGGTTAGGGACGATCAGCGTAACCAAGCTGCATCCGAGCGGCTCACATGTCCTCAGACACGCCACTCATAAATAATGCAGAACCCAGGCCTGTTCCCTATGCTTACAGTTACAGCACACACACACACACACACACACA
>NW_015531927.1:0-518 GCF_001515645.1 Sinocyclocheilus grahami
ATGTTATCAAGGGAGTCAGGCTTACCTGAACCATCAGTATGTATTCCTGAGCGAGTTCTTGAACCCTGTCCATAGCCAACTCGAGTTGAAGTGGAGACTGAGCCTATAGAACAGAGACAAGTATATGACAGAGGAAGTAAACAGGACGTTTCAGAGATTGGATCCACTGCTGAGCCAGAGGAACTGGAGCCACCGGAAGGAGGAGTACCTGAAATACCAGAACAGACAAATATACACCCAGGAGAACAAAACAGTATCAGGTCAACAAGGAGACCACGGCGGCCTCCAAAGAGGTTTATCTATGACATAGTTGGGACACCCGTATGTCATAACGTGCAAATCATGTCTGCCGTCCAAAGGCAAAGCGCAGTAACTACACATCTGGTCAAAATTGAGTTAAGTCCTAAAATGGGCTTTGTGACATTTGTTCTGTCTTATGACAAAGTCTCCTGGTTCAATTTTGTCCCGTATCAGAGAAAATTGCAGTAACACGTTGCAGGCAGCAAATCCAATTGTAG
>NW_015531928.1:0-518 GCF_001515645.1 Sinocyclocheilus grahami
ATTTTTTCTTAATAATGTTTCTAAAATAAAAACACTTAAGACTGCATAGTACCATTAAAAGGGACACCATAACCAATCACAGCATTAAAAATTAGGATCCTTTGTGACACATTTGTGTGAAGTTGTTAGTTTCAATCTGGAAAAGTCAAATCTCATCTCAATTGTATTTTTTGTGATCGATCATTTCTGTAACTTTTGAGGCTGTTCCCTGCAGTCTAGCAGCTGGTGTCATATACGGTGTGCCTCTTCACACACACACTGTACACCTAATGCTCATAGTTGAGTTTGAGAACAGTGTTCTGCTCTCGTTTCAGCTGAGAATAGTGTTCCTCTCTCTTTGAGGTATTGGCGCTTGAGAAATTTGTGCTAAAAGGTGGCTTTTGGGAACAAACCATAAACGCATTGGTGTGTTTGAATGACTGTCTTCAGCTACTCTACCTTTGTTTGTGTACGCGTGGGTTCAGATGGAGGTTCGTTGCTGCAGTTGGTGTGTGAGGGAGATTTCGAGGCCGTGCTCT
>NW_015531929.1:0-518 GCF_001515645.1 Sinocyclocheilus grahami
CGGTCAGGTCTTCTGGTGTAACACACACACACACACACACACACATACACCTTGGCCATAACTCAACCTCCTCCAATAAAGAAATGTCAAGTGGAAAATTGCCGTACAGGTCTGTAACCATCACACACACGTGTGTGCACAGGCAAGCTCATTAGAGAAATATGACTGTATGTTAACAAATGTATCCCAATGCGACTGGGGCTGAATCTATTATCTTGAGAACGTTTATCATTATTTGATGAAAAAAATGATTTATGGTGCTACATGAAGGGCCATATACATGGGAAAACTGTACATGCCGGGACTGTAAATAAATCTATTGTATGTGCCCCTGGCAGTTGGTGTAATGCGACGTTCGCTGAGGACTCAAATCAATTTATGCCGCTGTGCCTAACTTCAATCCATCTGATGGCGAATGTACTGTAATGATGGCTAGAAATGCAATGACTTTATTTAAGATTGATCGTTAGGTGTAATATTACTGATATCGAACATCTCTGAAATGTCTTTTGTGCTAT
>NW_015531930.1:0-518 GCF_001515645.1 Sinocyclocheilus grahami
TCTCACACACACACACACACACACTCACTCACACATACACACACAGCCTCAGGAGACTCCATTTCTCCAGGATCAGTGCAGAACAAACCCTGCATGCGAAACGTAGTATGCATCGAACACCTGAACAAACTACTGCATACTACGTCGAATACTGCAACGGTTTCTTCCATTTCCAGTGTGATGAATGAACCATCATTTTATTGAATTTTAATGTTATCAACTTTTTATTATATTCCATTAATTGTCATATTTTATTACAACTTTACTTAATTATATGATCTTTTTAAACTGCAAAGAAAATGTACGCAGTACACACAATTAAATAACATGCCTAAACTACAGCTCGAAAACTATGTGAACATTTTTTTTTATCAAATATAAATATTTTTAATGTAAATGTATGCAATTTATTACATAAAATAACACTAGAGGACAACTTCTGCTGTCACTCATTTTAAATTTATACTAATGATTTTTATAATAATAATATTTTACACACACACATATATATATATATA
>NW_015531931.1:0-518 GCF_001515645.1 Sinocyclocheilus grahami
AAAAAATAATAATTTAAAGAAAAAAATTATAAAGAGAGTGAGATTAAGTTTTTGGTTTGTACCGTGCAGTAGCCTCCTGTGAATTGGTGGTGATCTCAATGGCTAGTTGCACACTCTTCTGCAGGGCGTCGCGGGTGCGCTGGTCCACCGGCTCCACAGACTGAATGTCCACGCTGCTGATAACTAACCCGTTCTGATTGAAGCACAGACTGGACCGCACCGCAAGCTTCTCATCAAAACCAAAGACAGCCGAACAGATGATCCTGTTGGAGTTCTGAAAGAGAAATAGATGCATATGGTCAGAGCAGACAAAGACAAATAAGATGAACAAGCCTGATCACATCCTAATCATCATCAATTCATTTCTGAATTGATGTTTTTTGGACATATGCTGTTCTCTTTGCTTTTAGGGCCTTAAGCATACATTAACGATGAACAAATCAAGAGAAACACAACATGAAAGCTATATAGTAAATAACAAATACAGCTGCAATATTTCAGGAGTTTTGAAAAGTTTT
>NW_015531932.1:0-517 GCF_001515645.1 Sinocyclocheilus grahami
CGCAGTAGACCTTTACGGAAACCGTCGTAGTTGGTGAATGAAAACTATGACAGATATTCTTTCATATAAATATATTACCATTTGCTCAAACTTGGCTATGTGTGAACCCTAATCTTTTTTGTGTGTGTGGTTTTTGTTGTTCTATTAATTATTAAGTAAGCCTTTCTGCAGTGCCTTGCAGCCAATAGCACATTATATATTAATATTAAAACATTAGAATCAACTGCTGTGGTACAATGATCGTACTCCACTCTATTACCGTCTCACATGGTCAGAAACATAGTATAATCAAGTTGCATGTCTAAAAAACCTAGCAGTATTTATTACATTTAATTACAAGTACATTCATTTTTTTTATTAAATTGATGTGAAATTGTTATTTTATTGAATTTAATAAATAATGTATATTCATTAATATATATTTATTGTTTTATTATTTTTTATTACATTTAATAATGTCATGTACTCGCTCTCTGTATATATATATATATATAGTTACTATTTTATTAATAATATA
>NW_015531933.1:0-517 GCF_001515645.1 Sinocyclocheilus grahami
GCGATAATCCAAAATGCGCATAAAAATAGGTGGATGGAAACATAGGCCTACCTATTGAGAAAATGTGGGATGCATTGGATGCAGCGTCTGCATTTAGAGTAAATGTGTTCAAATGAATGAAATTATTAATTTTTCATTCGCAATAAACCCCAAGTCGCATGTACAAAATACGATATTATTGTACAATTACGATAGAATATATAATGATTCAGTTCTCCCTTTCATTATTTATCAAGTAATATTCCACATTTACAACACACGCATCCCAAATTGGTATCCTTAATATGTGTAGCAGCCTTAAAGAAAGTACTGTTAACAAAAAATGTAACATCTTAACTTTTGATTCATTGAGACACAAGCGTTTTCTTACAGCAGTCACATTCCTGCACATACAGTATAAGCACACAGAAAACTGGTAAAAGTTGGAATTTTGTGTTCAGTTCCACTCTGGATACCAACAAGATATGGCAACTTTTGACACTAATCTCCCCTTTGTTCATCTGTTCCATTTCTGTTC
>NW_015531934.1:0-517 GCF_001515645.1 Sinocyclocheilus grahami
CTTAATCATTATGTTTAACATTTATTTAAATGCAGTCAATTTGCAGTTTCACTGTTCGGAAAGACAAAATATGTCAAGTAACATGCATGCTTTTGAAATTTCATAGCTCTGGTACTCACATAGGTGACGCAGGTTCGAGTCAGGCCTGTGATCTTTCCTCATCTATTTTCCCAAATCTTTTTTATGTCTTCTCCTCATGGTTTCTCTCTAAAAATTATCTCTCAAGAAGACCTCAAATGTAATTAAATGTAAAAATGAATAAAAATAATAATAAAAATGAATAAATTATATATGAAACAAAATACATTTAAATAGAAATATATTAAATATTATTAACAAACTGCAAAGAAACTTGAAATAAAGAACTGCTGATAAAATAAAATATAACTGAAGCTAGTTTGAGGTGATGCTCTTGATTTCAGAAACGCCTGAAATACATAAATATACACATAAATATCATTAATAATAACATTAATCATCATCATCATCATCATTATTATAAAAACCCTTGCGTATG
>NW_015531935.1:0-517 GCF_001515645.1 Sinocyclocheilus grahami
CTGGAGTGGTGTGGATTATTGTGATGTTTTTATCAGCTGCTTGAACTCTCATTCCGACGGCACCCATTCACTGCAGTGGATCCCTTGGTGAGCAATTGGTGAAATGCTAAACTTAATCTTGATCAAAGTCTAGGATGTGAGAATCGACTCTGATAGGACTCATATCTGCCAGGTTTTCAGTTTTTATTCAAATTTGTACATTTAAAAGCATTGCATCATATTTACACATTGACTGAGTGGGCTGGTGTTCATGGTGGGCTTAAAGTGGATGTTTTTGTTTAGTGCTTGGGATGGCCAGTGGTGTTTGAGATCCATCATTAGACAGACCCCAGGTGGCAGGAGAATAGAGCCACAACAAACTGATTCTGGGTCAGTGTATTTGTAGCCTTGTTTGGATTAGCCTTGCTGATAGCATCAGAGAACCAGAATAGCCTACCAAGAAGTATGATGAAGAAAATGTGTGGTTCTTCCCCCGTGGAGAGGAACCTTACTGTTATTTTTTGTGAAAATATTTAAA
>NW_015531936.1:0-517 GCF_001515645.1 Sinocyclocheilus grahami
AGAGAAAATGTTCAAATTGCACATTCATCTACAAATGTAGATGTTGGATATAGATGCCTACCTGAGATTCCAGAGCTTCTGTTCTTGCTGTCCCCCAAATCTTGCTCCAGAATAGTGCAAACTCCTTCATTGCTGGGCTCATTTTCCCCAGGCTGCTCCTCATGAACAGTAAGGATGCTTTTGTCATCTGTCTGTGATGTCACAAAACTAAACAAAAATATAGACTTTAGCCTCTGTATGGTTTACAGTGCAAATCTGACACGTATTAAGTATTTCAACTCAATATTGTAGTCGGCTTTTCATTTCACAAACCAATCAGAATTTAAAATGGTGTCCTTTGACATTTCTAGACTACGGTTTTCAGTTTTCACTTAATTAAAAGTTCTAAGACACCAGCACAGATGTGCACTGCCGGTCAAAATTTTGGGATCAGTAAGATTTGCAACGTTTTTTTTTAATACAGTCTCTTATCAAGGCTGTATTTCTTTGATCAAAAATACAGAAAAAAACAGTAATA
>NW_015531937.1:0-517 GCF_001515645.1 Sinocyclocheilus grahami
CTCACTCACTCACTCACTCACTCACTCACTCACGCACGCACACACACATAATTAACATATTTTTTAGTTTATTTCCACAGTATTTATTATATATTTAATTAAATATATTATATATTTAATTAAAAAAAGTAATAAAATGTGAATAAAGTGTGAATAATAAAGTGTGATTTTTGCATATATAGTATTTTCTAACATTATTTTAATGTAATTTTGTCCAAATTCATTAAGCTCTTGTCATATTTTGTATTCTCTGTGCAGTTCATTAGTATGATTGGTTGCTTAAAAATGATTATCAAAAACAACAAAATTAGCATTTGATCAAAGCAGCGTCTCTGGTGTTTGTGTTTAATATCCACTCGAGGGAATGTTTTAGTACAAAGATAGTGGAAAGTAAAATCTCGCTTTCAGAGCAAACGGTCAGCCGTTACTATAATCTTGCTTATTTCCAAATATAGCTGGGACTTTATTGGATTTTGTCCATGTGGAATTGATTGGAAAGTGTTTGCAACAGGAACAA
>NW_015531938.1:0-339 GCF_001515645.1 Sinocyclocheilus grahami
GAGATTAAATAGCAGCTAAAGCAGGGAGGTGAGTTGCTCAGTTCCCGTCTTTAAACTAACTACTCATATTTTTCATTGAACGTTGTGTTTCGATAGTGGTCTTTGTTAAATCAGAGTTGCTAGACAGGGTTTTATCTAGCTAAACTGGAACCTAACAAACTATTTGATCTTTCTCTATACTAAACTAAACTATACTTAAGGTTGTTGTATTGTTTTTACAGTTTGGAGTTTAATACATCAATAATAACGCGAAGAGGAGTGTTCTATCAAACTAAACTACATCCCAAGTTCTTGAAGAGTTGCATGCAATTCACTTTAATTTAATGGTAAGATGTTTAG
>NW_015531938.1:19812-20329 GCF_001515645.1 Sinocyclocheilus grahami
AGTCATGTGACTCGTGTGACGTCACCTGCGGGAATCTTTAATCGTCTTTGGTGGTCCAAAAGCGAGTTCCAGAAGAACGGAAATATTACAGTATTGAAATCCAAGTTAAAACGCGCACTACTCTTTTTATGTCTGCAACATCTAAACCCACACCACCTTCTTGTTACGGTGACCTGTAGTTTATGAACACAGTTTGTCCAAAGTAAACTACAACGTGCAACTTTACGTGTATCACAAAACCATTTCACCGTAAGTCCCGGTGATACATAAGATTTACAGCTTTCTGAAATGCAACTGAGTGTTTTTTTTCTTGTGCAGTATATATAGAGACTCCAATGTAAGACAGACCACACACAGACTCTCACACACAGGCTGAGAGAGAGACGAGAGCCGCCATTGCGGTGCTAAAGTTCGTTTCTGAGACTCATCTGCGCCAAACTCTGAATAAAATCACCACACATCTACTATAAGCGAGATTAAATAGCAGCTAAAGCAGGGAGGTGAGTTGCTCAGTTCC
>NW_015531939.1:0-517 GCF_001515645.1 Sinocyclocheilus grahami
ATTAATAATCATGCAAATGACTGAATAAACACTCAACTATTATTAGCACTAAAATTATCCAAAAATATTGCTGTGACCTGCACAGGTGAGTCTAATAAGTTTCTTGCGTGAGCAGTCAGTGTGGTTATTCAGGGAGAGAGGACAGTCCCACAGGTGAATCTCATTCCCTCTGCATTCGACTTTGTTCATCCACACAGCACCTTCACCAGCACTAAAGAATGAATTCCCATCAGCCCTCAGTGCTGCTCCACAACCCAGCTGCCTGCAGACCCCCTGAGCATCGCTGATGTCCCACTGATCATCACAGACTGAGCCCCACACAGCGTTATGATACACCTCCAGCTTCCCAGAGCACCGGCCCTCCCCTCCACTCAGTCTGAGAGGAACATGATCTAAAACACACACAATAACCAGCACTGACTAGCTTCAGCCCATTTACAACAAAACACACCCTGAACCAGATGTACATATTTGTACATATTTCAACAATATATTTGGAAAATAAGTCTTACGTTAA
>NW_015531940.1:0-517 GCF_001515645.1 Sinocyclocheilus grahami
CTAATTAGCATTCACACTGTCTAAATTAATGTACTGTAATGCAAGAAAAAAAAGTGAGAAATAGCTGAACTGGGGAAAAAAACAATTTCTGACAAGCATGAACAGCAATAAATAAATAAATAAAAAATAAAAAATGCATTATATACTGAGGTGCACAAAATAAGTAAAGCAAAACTGTATACTGTATTCACAAAGGCAAACTGGATTCCGCAATCTTTGCCCCATATTGGCATCAATGTTACATTCCAATATAAGACTCATTTGTAATCATATATATTTTATAGTTCAGATAAACTGCTTTGTTCTGATGTAACAAAGTGTGTGATTAAAATAAACCAATGTTCAAAAGAAAGATATGAAACAATAATAATAATAATAATGAAAACATGATTAGACAAATACAAACCCTGAATTTCAAATACTGAAAATAAACAATGTTTAGATTAATCCAGAATATCAGTAGAAAATATTCAGCCCAAAATACTGATATATATATATATATATATATATATATATA
>NW_015531941.1:0-517 GCF_001515645.1 Sinocyclocheilus grahami
ACCTGCAAAAGATGACAGTGAAAACAGCTGTTTAGTTCTGAGAGACTTTGAAAAGGACACCATTTGAGTAGCAGGAATAAACTACATGAGGCTTTATCAGAGAAACAGGATCAAATTATCTATTAATTTTATCTGGCTGTACTACATTTGGTCAAATTGTATAAGTAGGTAAATATAGCCTAATCTGGGACATATTTTGTACTTTTGACATCACATGGCAACCTTGCAAGTATATAGTGATGCAAAGAGACTTGCTTGATGGAGCAAGAAATGCAAAAATCGGATTTTTAATCTCAATATAGCAGAAGCAGACACCCCTATAAAATCAATGGGTTTGACTATTCCAGCAATTACAGAGAAAACTAATTTTAATGCTGCGCCTTACAGTGAAATTCTTGAGAATGTCATGGTTCCAACAGGAGGGTTTGGGGAGGGTTATTTTCTATTCCAAAATGACAGCACACAAAATGAGGTTTTGACCCATTAAAAGTCGCCATATTTATTACCATCTTAATAT
>NW_015531942.1:0-517 GCF_001515645.1 Sinocyclocheilus grahami
AGAAACTCTGAGTCGCAGAAGTTTCCATCTCCGTCGACATTATGCAGACTTTCCCAAACCACCTTCTCCTCCGTGAGAAACCCCTGATCCGTCACCAGCAAGTACAGCTGGGCCTGAGGAACACAAAGAGAGCATTTATAAAAACATGCAGCAACCTCACAGCTCTCGTTCATCAATCTTTCAACATTCCCAGACCGAGCAGTAGTGGTGTCATGTTCTGAAGTGTGTACACGAGGATCATGGAAGAGTTTTATCTGTGGGTGAAGTGTGTCCTGCTGTTACAGAACAGCTCCACTTCCTCCAGATAACAGACATTTACAGCCTCCCTGATAAGACAGTTGAGGGTTACATAGAGAGTCAACATCCAAAACCATTTACATTCCCAGTGACTCTTACATTCAGGGTGAATGTGAGAGTCACTGAGAATCAAAGTTATTATTATTACCAAATAATATTAAGATAAAAAATCAGCTTATATATATATATATATACATACAGGTGCATCTCAATAAATTAG
>NW_015531943.1:0-517 GCF_001515645.1 Sinocyclocheilus grahami
ATGGGTCACCATACTTGGCCACATGTCACGTCACTTTCACTATTTAATTTCTTTCTCCAAAAAAAAAAGAAAAAGATCAGAATACACAATTAATTTTTAATGGCCATCAATAGATAATGATGTTTTTGGTGCCAGATGTTGTATTTGGTCAAACAGCATTTAAATAATAATTATTAGTTGTAGTAGTAATAATAGTATTTATTATATTATTATTATTAACAATAATAATAAAGATCATATTATTACTTTAAAAACAGCCTAATTAAAGAAAGAACATTGAAGCTGTAATGGAAATGCACAGCATACTGTGTGTTTGTCCTAGTGTCAGCAGGACTCCACCGTTAATGTGCTGCTGTATTTACAAGACTGAAAAACAGCAGCTGTGTTTGAGATTATCATTATGTCTCATTATAAGAACAACACCTGTCAATATTTCATTACCTTTGTGCGTCTGGCTCCATCACTGTCTGAAAGTCAGTTAAGGTCAAAATCATTTCAACAAAAGATGTTGTGATGA
>NW_015531944.1:0-517 GCF_001515645.1 Sinocyclocheilus grahami
AAAACAGACTTAAAGCCAACATGAAATTACATTCACAAGCCACATTCTTCTGCACGGTGATGCATTTTGGGCTGAAACAGGATATTCAGAGTCAGACAGTGTTATTTAACTATCGATGAGATATTATTGTTTTGTTTTTATTATTTTCAGTTTATTTATTCCATTTTTTAAGTTGTAGTAATTTTCTTGTGCTTTTTTATTTTATGTCTGTATAGTTTTTATGAATTTAAAATGCAGTTATTTTAGTAGATATGATTCAAACTAATTAAAATAAGAAATCTAGCAAACTAGCTGAAATAATAAAATAATATATTTTTTTAAATTTCATTTCAGCTAATGTTTATATAAAAAATAAACATTACCTGAAATAAAATATAAAAAAATTTATTTCAATATTATTTTATTCTAGTAACAAAAATGTTTTTGTATTTAGGTTTTAGTTAACTATAATAACCCTCTACTCTCTATTTGATAGTATTGCGGTCACATTTATCACATTAACTTGCATTAATTAATT
>NW_015531945.1:0-517 GCF_001515645.1 Sinocyclocheilus grahami
AATAAATTCTAGTATATGCATTGATTTAAATTTAAGAATATGTATTAATTTACGCCTTTAACATCCTGTCAGATCTTCATTTTTGGGGGTAATGAGGAGCATTATTCTCTGCCATGATATAAATCCTGGGATTGGAGAAATATAAAGACACATCATCTTCGGTAATAACCATTAAGCATAGATTATAAAAGGGTTAGGCTTTAATCGCTGCTCCGAACATATGGTAGTAATTCAATGTTTTATCCGTGGTCTGGGCTACTGTTAATAAAAAGGTAGTGTAATAGTGATGGAGTAATCTAGTGTTGTTAATGGACTCCATATGCTTCTAATCACTCAGCCGAACATATGTCAAACTCTGAACTGACCTCCTCGAAAATAACATTTAACCATCTGACTGAATAAATGCTGACTGATCTTGGGTGGGAAAATAATTAGAGGTGTAAAGTAGGGATGCACAATGTTATCGGACCAATATCGGGATCGGCCGATAATGGCTTTAAATGTAAATATCGGCATC
>NW_015531946.1:0-517 GCF_001515645.1 Sinocyclocheilus grahami
TTTTTTTTTTTTCATTTTGCAAACTGGAATAATTGTTATTTATCAATTTATGTTAATTACTATATGTCGGCTAGTTTGCTGTAGTTTTAATGCAGTGTCATGTTCACAACATCATTGTGTTTTATGATGATGTGGACTGAAGCACGCAACGTGTTCAATTCTGTTGTCTGCTTTCTGCTGGACAATACATCGACATTTAATTAAATTTGCTGTCATGGTTTGGCTCTCCATCACACAGCTGACACAATATAAACACTAAACATGCATATTCATATCTGAAGTACTGAATTACTGAGAATTATTACTAATAATAATGTGCGGAAACAGCAACTTGAATAGTTTTCGTTTACATCACAGCCCTGTTGGCAGAGCTGGGTAGTAATTTATTACATGTAATCTGGATTATGTAATCAGATTCCAAAAGTTACTTGTAATTAGATTATATTACATTTAAAATACTCGTAATCAGACAACAGTTACTTTTTTATTGATTACATGATTACATATTATTCACACA
>NW_015531947.1:0-517 GCF_001515645.1 Sinocyclocheilus grahami
GGATTGGGAACGTGCTTTTAGCTCTAAAGTGTGCAGAAAGGTAGCGCGGACGTTAAATACCACAGAAGCCAACTACGCAAAACCATCTGAGAGGAGTGGCACTTCAGAATGGAAATCCGTTTGTGTTGCAAACAAAGGTTAAGACTGTATTTTCAGGGATCATTTCTATAGTTCTTTATTTCTTTATTTGGAAATGTGTTTTGAAAATGTCTGTTTTCCAACCCACGATGATGAGCTGTGACGCTCCTTTCTAAAAATGAATTAAAGATTGAGCTGTGACTTTGGTTGCAAACTCTGTCATTGATGAGTGTTCTCTATTGCTTTTGGTAATGTTGATCAAAGGGGTATGATCTGAGTGGCATTGATGCAGTTTGAGTTAGAAATGATTTTGGTCAAAAACAATCATTGATGAAAACCTGAGTTTTTTGTTTCAGTGGTGTAATACAGAGTATTTTATCAAAACGTGACTCAACACAGTACAGAAAGCATGTTTTCATGGACTGTGTCACCTTTTGCC
>NW_015531948.1:0-517 GCF_001515645.1 Sinocyclocheilus grahami
TATATATATATATATTTAAATGTTGTATTTAATATCATGTATGCAATTTCCACATTTTTCATGAAACTTTAGGGAGAAAGAATTGTCACTGATCCCAAATGCATACATGACCATAAATGCACACGCATGAGCATGTGCTCAATGAAAATGAATATATCAGATAATTATGATAGCTCGTGAGAGTGTAATGCGCTGCAAGAATGATGACTAGAGTGAAATTTACATATGAAAAAGAGTTCAATCGGAGGTCTTCTTCGTACATTACCATAATTTCCATTTGACTGAGTGTATGATTCGATTTTTTGGTTATGAGGAATAGACAATTTGAGCCATTAGGTCGACAGATATGCTGACAAATAACTCTCGGTTAACTAGGGTTAAAAGAGTGTCTGTTTGAAGACTTGCATCACATGGATGTGGCACATCTATGTTTGTTACTGTAAAGATAGCACCGTATGACATTTGTAAATGTCATCAACACTTTTGCACTCTTCATCAAATACGAGCGATAATTTGG
>NW_015531949.1:0-517 GCF_001515645.1 Sinocyclocheilus grahami
ATTGCACAATTAGCTGCACCCCCTGAGAAATAAGACGTGCCTTAATGCTTGACTTATAAAGAACTGTGAGATCACTTTTAGATCTATTAGGTTCTTGGATGTCGAAGTTGTTTCACCGACAGCTTGAGTGTTTTAAAATGTTCCTGTCAGGCAGTCCGGATTTGCATTTTAGCATGGTGTTTGTTTTTTAAGCTGTTTGCTTGTGGACTTATATTGGAATGCTGTGCTTATCACATAGTATGATTACAAATATAGGCAGATTCTTAAGCTAGAGTAAGTTGGAAATGTCATCGATGAGGACTTATATCTCCTAAACCACTTGAGAATAGTTTCAGTTGCATATTTACCTCACTGTATATTTTCATCAGCATGAAACAGATGCATGAAGTTTTAGGAAAAGCTATTACTTGCCAGACAAGTTCAATTATATTCTCTCTAACAAGACATTTTTTTTCCGCTGACGCCCATGATCTCGAAGCAGCTGGTCTTTTTGTGCTTTGACTGTTTTTTTTTTTTT
>NW_015531950.1:0-517 GCF_001515645.1 Sinocyclocheilus grahami
AAAATGTAAGGGGGTCTGAATACTTTCCGTACCCACTGTAAATATGAATAATAATAATGATGATAAAAGCACACTACATACATACATACATATATATATATACACACACACACATATATATATACATAAAGTATTTTTTTTTATATTTATAAATAATTAAAAAAAAATGATAATATGCTTTCATATTAATTAATCTTTTTAATATTTAATATAATATTTTTTATTATTACTTCATGGATCCAGAGCAGCTGAAAGCATGGTATAAGATGCATCACAGGTTTTGACTCGCATGCCTCAATTACATCATCCCAGAGAGTTAAAGAGGTCACAATCATCTGGCAATATTTTAGATGCCTCTGCGGTCAAAACGAGGAACCAAAATCCTGAAATCAGCAGAGATCCTTCCTTGCTTACTCGTTAATTCAGATCATATTGTCCATTAATTTCAAACCACAGCAGCCACAGATGCGAGCTATTCAGTCATAACAGGAAATATATTGAAGCATCCGAGCTTCAT
>NW_015531951.1:0-517 GCF_001515645.1 Sinocyclocheilus grahami
CTGCCTCCATTACGTATCTCTGTCACGTCATTATAAGTGTTTGATAAACACATTTTTTGCAGTGATCACTCAAATGTGGTGATGTGTATATATATTCTGTTTATGTATATACTGTATTCTATATATAGTACCAGTCAAATGTGTGGACACACGAATGGGAAAGTGTCCAAACTTTTGACTGGTACTGTACTATAAAATACACACAGAATATCGGCCGATATATCGATATCGCCCTTTTTTTATTCCCTAATATCGGTATCGGCCCCTAAAAACCCATATCGGTCGGGCTCTAAAGCATACCCCTGTTGACAGAGCTGTCGAGTTTTTAAGGTATGTGGCTTATTTCCAATAATGGATAACAGATTTATCATGGGCTTGTTCTTATTTGCTGTTTTTTTTATAGCAAGATGTGGCAACACTATTGAATCAAGACTTGCCTTGATTCCTTTGATTTCTCGCACCACAACTCTGCTAAGATCCTGTAAATGCGTTTGTCACTACCTGCGTTTTTCGGCAT
>NW_015531952.1:0-517 GCF_001515645.1 Sinocyclocheilus grahami
GATAGATAGATAGATGGACACGATAGATAGATAGATGGACACGATGGATAGATGGATAGATAGACGGACAGACAGACATACAGACAGATAGATAGATGGATATTATAAACAGATACAGACAGATAGACAGACAGATGCACAAAGACAAATTAATTAGATGTAAAGACAGACAAACAAAGACAAAGACAGACAGACAGACAGATACCCCACACACCAACACTGAATCAATCAACTACAATCAAAACAGCACACTCTCTCTCGTCTCTTGGCTGTATTTCAGCTCTTTACACATGGACTTGTTTGCAGGCGTCAGATTTATGCGAGCGCCCAGGAGGGGCAGGAGGGCCTGGGAAAATTAGAATATGATTAATACCTCAACATTACTGCGCCGCAACAGGTAATAACGGCACATCCGCTCTCCTTCACTGACTGCGCACAACCGTCGATAATTGACTCATTTATCACCGCGAGTGAGGAAGAGCGCAGAGGATGATGGGCGTGGGGTGCTGGGGGGGGG
>NW_015531953.1:0-516 GCF_001515645.1 Sinocyclocheilus grahami
GTGTGTGTGTGTGTGAGTGTGTGTTTCTCTCTGTTGCCGGTGCTGTCAGCGTGCTCAACGCCTCTCACAGCTTGTCAAAGGTGTTGACCAGAACCTGCACGAGGCTTTTTCCTCTCTAACAACTGCATAACACACACACACACACAGCTCCATAGGTGCCCACTCCTCTGACAGGATGTGCTGCTGGCACAAATTGTAATTCAAAAAGGTTAAGGGGGTCAATGCCTTTTATCAGCAGCCCGTGTGTGTGAGTGTGTGCTGTCTGATGAGGGCCGCATGCAAATACACCCTCTCAAGATGTTCAACTCGCTGAAGGGGGAAGGGATGTGTAGTAAACAGACAGTCGAGCATGAGAATGAGGTGCAGGAGTGCTGAGAGGACCATAAAGAACTGGAAATATAGACTAGAGAAAGTGATCAAGAGGGTAAATAGAGGATAAACGTGAACGAACTGACATTGAAAGAGAGAGTCTGACAATTAAACATCCAGATATTGTTCCCTGGTGAATAATCTGTC
>NW_015531954.1:0-516 GCF_001515645.1 Sinocyclocheilus grahami
TCTTGCTCCTGGACAAGATGTCTTGTACGTAGAGTTTACCTCGAATTTGCCCTCGTGAGTATGAAGAGCTTGATTAGCTTGTCCAGGTGTGTTTTACTTCTCCAAATTATTCGACTTCCTCTGCTCCTACTACTACTTCTTCCTCTTCAAATTCCTATTCTGACTTCATTGACTTCTACTACTCCTTCTTTTACTTTTTCTTTGAATTCTTTGACTTCGCCGATTTCTTCCTCGACTTCTACTGCTTCTTTGACTTCAATGCCTCCTTCTTCCTTGACTTCATCAAATTCTACTGTTTCTTTGACTTCTTCAACACCTTCTTCTTCGACTTTTTCTTCAACTTCATCAAAGGCTGTTCAACAGGTGTGTTGAAGTATTCCATGGCCAAATGATCGCTTTGTGTAAAGCTCAAAACCTGCACACATTCAGAAATTGTCACCTGAAGAAAACTTGTCATGCTTCAGTTTTTGTCACCTCAGGAGTGAGAATGGGTTGTTCAAGGTTGGTTTATGCTGG
>NW_015531955.1:0-516 GCF_001515645.1 Sinocyclocheilus grahami
AAAAAAAACATTATGCATTGCAGTGATATCATATAAAGTTTCAGTTCTTTTTTTTTTCTTTTCAGCTTTTTCCCCCCTTATCATTTTAACCATACATAAATGACAAAGAGGCCAATATCAGATGAAGAGAGGTGAAGGGCAGGGAAGACTGTCTACTTTTATGTTTACTTAAGATTTCAGTTTACCAGATTGTCAACAATGATGGCCCAGTCTATTTTACATTAGGCAGAAGTTCAATCAAGAAACAGTGCCAAAGAAAAAAGAAAGAAAGAAAAAAAACACAATCTGAAATGTAAACTGGTTCAACTGTGAATTCAGTCTAGCAAGAACATTTTGGAGAGAAAACAAAAAAAGTCTGCTATGGGAAGTCTGCATGATATTATTACAGTACAGAGGCATACTGTTGTGAATGGCATTACTATAGGCAACAGTGCATGCCATTTCATGCCATCATTGATCACACCAACTATTATGATATTAAATGACAGTTCTTGTGTCAATTAGGCATAAAATCAA
>NW_015531956.1:0-516 GCF_001515645.1 Sinocyclocheilus grahami
ACACACACTCTTTCACACACACACACACACACTCTCTCACACACATACTCTCACACACATACTCTCACACACACACTCTCACACACGGGAATTGATGTCACCTTCAGCTCGGCGGCAGAGATGTATCCACTGCTGTCGGTGTCGTAGCAGCGCCAGATCTGAGAGCAGACAGACAGAGTCAAGCTTTAACTGAGTGACGGTCAGAGAGAGAAGCACATGATGAGCTCAGCTCTGACCCTCATGAACTCCACGCTGTTGTCCAGCGGCGTCTCCCGGTGGAACAGCAGCAGGAAGTTCTCCTGCTCGGGCAGAAGCGCAGCCGCCACCTGCAGCAGACGACAGCGCAACATCACAGGAGAACTCGTGATGTGGGTTAGTAATGATGACTCGATCCTGTACCTGCTCCATCTGCAGGAGTCCGTCTCCTGTGACGTCACAGCGGGACACGAGCGTCTCTCTGAGCGCCTGCAGCTGCTGCTCCGACACGCCTCGCTACAACCACAACAACACCCCCAC
>NW_015531957.1:0-516 GCF_001515645.1 Sinocyclocheilus grahami
TATTTTCTTGGAAGTAGGTTAAATATGGCAATTGGCTGTGTCTTTGCTTTATTTGTGCAATAATTCTATTCCTGTACTATTTTTTCCAAAGAGTCCGGGTTTGGGTTTGCTGCTCACAGTTAGTTAATCAACTTCAAATGACTCTGGTTCCCTGAAGCTGAGTGTAGTTTTAGCAACTGTAAGAAATGCAAACCTAGTCATTTTTATTGTGAGCTTTCAGACAATTCTACATTGTGCAAATGCAGTAATGTGAGTAACAGTTCATCTATTTTATTCTCTGGACTTTCACAAAGAAAAAAAATAATGCTGAACATGGAATTTGCAAGTAAAAATGGACAGATAACCGAAATCCATCAGTCTCTATCAGATAAGACCAAACACTGACTGCAATCTTTACTGATCCCATGGGGCCAGAGAAAAATATATGTGGCACACTGTTCCCCCATCCAACATTAGATTTACTTTTGCTTGCTTAAGGTAGTGTATACAATGTGTGGGGCCCTTTATGCTGAGAAT
>NW_015531958.1:0-516 GCF_001515645.1 Sinocyclocheilus grahami
CTTTGATAGTCAGGAGTGCAACCTTACCTTTGGCTCCTGGACCTACAATGGCAACCAGGTATATGCACTGGACAGCTGTATAGCAAGTACAATAGTATATGCATACTTGTGTTGAATAAGTCCAATAAGTTATACTTGGATAAAAACTTTTTGTGTCTGAATACATGTAAAATGTACACATACTGTTATGTAACAATCTATCTATGTAAAAGGTATGAGCAGGGGCATTTCAACACATTTTGATTTGCTCATTTAAAAAGTTTAGTTTTAAGTACACACAAGTCAACTATTGTATTCGAAATATCCGTAGTGATAGTTCACCCAAAAATAAAAATTCTGTCATCATTTATTTACCCTCCACAAACCTGGATGAATTTCTTTCAGCTGTTGAACACTATCTTTGTTTTTTTTTTAAGAATGTTGGTAAAAATAAAAAAAATAGCTGGTGGTAGCCACAGTATGGAAAAAATACAATGGCTACCGTCAACTGTTTGGTTACCAGCATTCTTCAAAATA
>NW_015531959.1:0-516 GCF_001515645.1 Sinocyclocheilus grahami
AAATGTGTATGAGGATTCCAATAAAGAAATCTATATACAACTTATGTGTAAATTTGAACTTTGGCTATTTGTCTGCAATTTTGCGTTCCCTTCGATTAAAATGTATGATTACAGTATTTAAAATTGAAATAAACAAAACTAAATAAATAACAAAATAAACATGGAAAATAAACATCAGTATTTCCATTTGTGCTATCAGAACATTAATCCATTCATCCACCCATTCAGACAATCGACAAAACTTACAGTGCAAAATAAACAAATAATTACAGAAAAAAGCTAAAGTATCCAAGACTTCAGTGTGCTGGTAGAGAAAATAATATCTCCTGTATGATAAAAGTAGGATTAAAAAATAAACTCCAGACCCTTGTAAAAAATCTAATTTATTTGTTTCCGTTTATAGAGTTTAATTCTGATTCCGTAGCAAGCCTGTGAGACAGGGCTGGTGGAGAATCCTCTGTTTTTCCAGCGTCCAGAGTAAAGAGGGATGTACACAAAAAACTGCCCCAAACATTA
>NW_015531960.1:0-516 GCF_001515645.1 Sinocyclocheilus grahami
GATACCGATATGGTGGCCGATATATCGTGCATCCCTAGTATTTAGGTAAATATTACTGATCATCATTGTTAAATGGGTGAATACTTACATATACATACACACACATATATGAAAAGGCTGTATTGTGTTGTTTTGCTATAATCACTCAACCCAAAAACTGGGATGTGAAAGGTTAATTAAATGTTCAACTCTAAAACTACAAGTCAGAATAAGACGGTCCACAGCACTGCTGATGGGGAAGGACAGACCACAATAGACCCATTGAGTCTCTGAATCACTCTCTGTCTTCTCCGAAACTCCTCAACATGCACATTCCATAAGCTGAAACTGAATTAGGATTACCAGCACGTCTTGAGTTCACACCAACAAACACGAGCACAAACTGGGAAACACCTCAATTCGAGCAGTTCAAAAAGTCAGATATCAAAGTGGGAGACGCTGCTTTATACTGATACATTTTTCTGCATGCTTGACTTTCAGGGTGAAACAAAGAAATTAGAATTGCACTTGTTGATA
>NW_015531961.1:0-516 GCF_001515645.1 Sinocyclocheilus grahami
AACTGGCTTGAATAAAAAGAAAGGAAAATAAATATGCATTGGTGCACAAATGCATAAGCATTCGCTGAAAACCACAACACTGACTAAATATGTAATCTATTACTACAGCTGTTATTCGCTGCTTTTAGATTTAGTGTTTGATGCAGTTCGCAACCGTTTTAATTGAACTGATTCTGTCGGGGTGATTGCGCAACCTGGTGCTCGTGAGTCGTATCAGAACAGATGTAGTGCGACTGTCCCGAAGTTAGCAAACAAACAGTTTACACAATAGCACTTCATTAAACTATTCCATTTTCATATGATGAGGATATACGGTTTTTGCTTACCGTGCTGATGTTTCGCCTTCATCCGTAACTCATTTTCTTTTCATGTGCTCGTGCATCATAGTGGTACTTCCATGCCACATAAACTCAGCTTTGCATAGCTTGCAGGTTAGTCTTCTTTGTTGCGTTTAATATAAAATGCTCCCAAGTATGGGATGATATTAGACTCTAAATGATTAATAGACGCACGCAC
>NW_015531962.1:0-516 GCF_001515645.1 Sinocyclocheilus grahami
TGATTTAATGCAGTTATTGCTGCAATCCACTCTTTATCTTTAGTTATTTGTTTGATTATAAAATGAAAACCTCAGCACCTCACTGAGAATCAGAAATGTGAATGTGCTTAAGTTAATGAAGCCTAAAGAACTGGTGAAACGCGATCTTGTATGTTGAGGAATGTGATAAGGAGTGAAAGATGAACGACAGAAGCTCACCTCCCATCCGCAGCTGCATGCATTTATTCATCACTCTCACTTTTATCACATTTCCCGATAACAGTCCTCCCATTCGATACGTCCCATAGATGTTTAACAGCTGTGCTTTTCCTTAGAATTGGTTGCACTGTTGTAGATGTGTGCATCAAGCATTGCTCGTGTCCATTCGCTTGTAACTCTCACGCACTCTGCACTTTTTGCACAGAAAGATAGACTTTTTCAGTCTGTATTGGATTCAGTGTGTGGCTAGCCACCTTCTTGTTCGTTTTTAAGGACCATATGTGACCCTGGAGCACAAAAGCAGTGTTAAGTCGCTGG
>NW_015531963.1:0-516 GCF_001515645.1 Sinocyclocheilus grahami
AATTTCATATTGCCTTTAAAATACACTGGAATATTTGAATCATTTGAGTATTTCCAATTTTGTAATAAGGAATGTGTTTTGTGTTCCAGGTGAAACTAATGCCTCCTGCTCCTAATGATGACCTTGCATCCCTCAGTGAACTCACGGACAGCAGTCTGCTCTACGAGATGCAGAAGCGCTTTGCTAACGACCAGATATATGTACGTAAATACACAAACACACATACAATCATAGGGCCTATAATGAAGAGTGCAGTTGGTTACTCAGAGTTATGCATTAATCATATCACTTCCTAAATCCTCAAATTGAGAATAAACACACAGTTAGAATTCCAACCCTCTGTCTAACCCGTTCAGGAAGAGCCTTTCATCCTCTGTCTTAACCCACCCTGAAGGAGTTGATGTCCGGATTCTAGCCTTTATCATACACTGTGATAGATGTGGTCTTTCACCAAGCCATCCGGTCCAGTGTGCCTTTCTCACACACACACACACACACACACACACACACACACAC
>NW_015531964.1:0-516 GCF_001515645.1 Sinocyclocheilus grahami
AATTTTATTTAAATCCTATAAGATCTTAAAAACTGGCTTAAAAAATGTGTCCTTGATATGTTATTATGCATTCAGCTGTTTGGATTTGTGTGAGTGTTTCTGCTATATACTGTATGCAGGTGTTTTTCTTTGTCCCACCTGAGAAATATGACACCCATGTGACCTGCATGACCTGCGTGGGGTAATGGCAGGCACACAGCATTTATCTGAACTTTCCCATCTCCAGGCAGGATTAGGGTAATGCTCTTGTCAAACAGAGGTACTTCACAGAAAGCTCCAGATGGTCTGGAAGTCCTGCTGGCCGCCTGTAGCAGAAACACACGCAGGGTCAGACAGCATAACACACGTTTAACACACATGTACATAAACTATTATATGAGCGCCTGCTCGTGCACAACCAGCACTCAGTACAATACAGTGCTAGAAAAGAAAACAAGTAGGCCTATGGATTATTAGACACTACACTATAGAGTGATTAAAGGGGTCATATGATGCGATTTAAATTTTTCCTTTCTC
>NW_015531965.1:0-516 GCF_001515645.1 Sinocyclocheilus grahami
CGGAAGCAGGTCACCCACAGTGGGATGTGCGTTGCCTGACACAGATGCCTGCAGCTCTGGGACTGAAGCCACAGCTCAGGCCTGCAGCAGGGTTCCAGGTCAAGGCAGATCGCCTGCAGGCGTCTGATAGCAGCCATCGGAACCTGTACTGCAGACAGACACCGCAGAGATGGTAAGCCAGAGCCTATTTCTGTTGTGTCTCGGCTTGTGGCTGATGTGAGGACACTCCACCTGTGTCGCTTCAATATGAAAGCCTTTCGACTTCAGGTTCTTTCCACGTCAGGTGCTTCAACAGTCACTCTCAAATCCTCAAAAGATAGTGTATAGGGAAATCAATGACTCAAACAACTGAAGCTTCAGTTGGTAGGTTTACGTTTTTCAAAGGCCCGGATGGATTGATGCTTAAGCAAACTTTAACTTCAAATCTAGCTTACTCTTTTAGCTCAGTTGCATGGTATTCTTTGGTAAACAAGGTGTTTTGTGTATTAAGAGCATCATATACAACTGTTAGCACAT
>NW_015531966.1:0-516 GCF_001515645.1 Sinocyclocheilus grahami
TTTAGTCTCTGACTTGCAGGCGGTAGTATTGTAGTTGCGTTTATTCAGTGTTAGTCAATATTTCATGACAAACATTGAGTGTTAAACTTGTGGTACTTCAGTATTCATTTCCAAAAAGGCTGTATAGAGTTCATTTTACAGATATGCTTAGGAAGCTACAAGAGTAATATTACTGCATAGACCACATGGATGATTGATATTTATGAATTTATTACCATTCTTATGTCAAACTGTTGACAGAAGCCAGTCTGAACCCTGACTTCCTGGCCTTTGTACAGGAAGCAGGAAAGGTCACCAAGACTGTGTCCTACGCTGAGTTTGAGGGCTATTATGAGGGCCTGAGTATTGAAATCCCTGATGACGAAGAATACATCAAAAATTTGAGAGCTACATGGAGTATCTGAGAGTACCTGCCTTGTTTATAGAATGACACTTTCTGAATATGAGTGAAATACTGAGCTTTTATGTTTGTTGATAGTGTTTGTCACTATATATTACTCTTCATATTCATATTAT
>NW_015531967.1:0-516 GCF_001515645.1 Sinocyclocheilus grahami
AAAAAAAACGATATGATTACTACACTTTTACTATAATAAAACATGGTTCATTTTCGTAAGGGTAGCTTCCTAGCACTTATATTTTTGTATTGTCAGATAGGTATTTTTAATCTACTTTGCTCTGTCAGCTTGCTAGAAACTCAGTTGTTGATTGTATCTATTTTAATATGATTTGCTTGTTATTATTCTGGATTCCATATATTAACAGTATTACCTAATGTTTTTTCAGTCTGTTCAGTGTTAATTTCATATGTTAGCGTATTTTGATCCATTCTGCTCTGTTAGTAGCTTGCTAGCACATCTACTCTTGATTTATATTATTCTTTTTCACTTCGTTAGCAGCTTGCTAGCACTTACTGTTGATTACATATTAGCTATGTATCTTTCAATCTGATTTTCTGTTAGCAACTTGCTAGCACTTCTATAGTTATAATTAGCTAAGTATTTTTAGAACCCTTGCTCTGTCAGCAGTTTGCAAGCACTTCTGTTGTTTATTTCATGCTAGCTAGCGATTTT
>NW_015531968.1:0-516 GCF_001515645.1 Sinocyclocheilus grahami
GTACGCCTGTGTGACCCATTGTTTGGCTAGAGTGCACATGCAAACGCGTTTTTGTAGATGACTCGACTAAATCAAATTCACATGACCGCAGTTGGCAGCAAAACATGACTGGCCTTTTGTCATTGAGACAACAGAGCAAGGGAAGTTTGGCATACAGCTGATAAACTGACAAAATTGACTACAAAATGCAACAAAAAAGAACACACTTTGCACCAAAAATGCAACTTTTAAAAGTACATCTTTTAGGGAAAAAATGTGCTTAATCATACTGATTGTGAAATTATGAAAGTATCAAATTATGATTATAAGTATATTTAAAAAAAACATACTTGCAGATAAAATGTTAATGAAATAAAAGGCCACTTAAGTGACTTTCATGACTGTTTCACTTTTAAAAAGTTCACTTTGTAATAATGTTCATGTAAGTATGTTTAAAATGGTTGTTTTATTAATCTTTTGTTGTGCTTTAAAGTTGTCTAACATCCTAAAGCACATGTGAAGTATTTTACACTTAAA
>NW_015531969.1:0-516 GCF_001515645.1 Sinocyclocheilus grahami
ATTTATTGATAGATTGTTACGATATCTGCATCTGTGCAATTCTTTGTCATAAATGCAGTTTACATAACGTGATGCTGGAGCAATACAAGACAGTAATTTGAGTTGATACAAAGAAAGATTTTAGATTATTCAACAGAAACTTTAAATATTGTTATCTGAACAACATTTGTGAATCTAAGCTGATTTTACCAAAGATTTGTGAAAAGTTGTGATAGCAAATCATGAAAATAATTTGATGTCATTTTAAATTATAGAAGTGGTAAATTGATAGATTCATGTGCTTTTATTTATTTATTTTTTAAATAGAAAACAAAAAAGGAATGGTTTAATATAGGGCAGATTAAACATACTGTCAATCTAGACAATTACAGTTATATAAGGTTTGTCTATATTCTAAATGAATATTAATGAATATGATATAGTTAGTTAAAATGATTTGAAATTAAATAAATACTAGGAGTTCACTTGTAGAACCTACTGTATGTGTTGTTCCTGCCTAACCTAGTATACAAAAAA
>NW_015531970.1:0-515 GCF_001515645.1 Sinocyclocheilus grahami
AAAAACACAACTCTCATTGAAAATGAATGATGTTCAGCTGCTTTGTTGCGGTGAATCACTGTCCGTGTGAACGTCCCTGTATGCATATCCAAGTCCTTGTTATTATGAATTTTCTTTGTGTGTGAGTTGAGGATTCAAGGTTTGCACATGCACAACAGGCACAAAGAGTAAGGTCGCAATTTCACCCAAAGTTTTGCTTTAGCACATTATTTTGAAATTACTGAGGATTTTGACCAAATGGATTTGTGTATATGACAAGAAGTTAAATAAAAGCTGTCAACGTAAATAAGTTTAAGACAACAAAAGCTCATGATACACATGATTTGAGCAGCGAGGAGGGCCTGTTAGATTCCTGCGGGTTTCTGGGTCCAGCTCAAAGCCTGGTCTCATCAGCATCTGCAGTCCAGAGACGGACTCCAAGTCAAACAGAGCGAAGGGGGATAGTCATTGATCCGGTGGCTCAAGGGGAAAACAGACATCCTTAACAACTGCTAGACCTCCCTACCTTCCTCGCT
>NW_015531971.1:0-515 GCF_001515645.1 Sinocyclocheilus grahami
TGTATATATACGATTCATTTGGTTTTTCTCCACAGATTTCACTCTTTCAGACTGCAAGTTTGGACCATAAAGCCTTTTTCTCGTACTGTTAAATGGATTTATATGGACCATGGCAATACCGAGAGTTTCAGGAATGTCGTCTTCTCTTTGTTTCGTGGCTTTTCAGTTTGTGGAACCGAGCACAACATGTCGACCTGTTTGACCAGCGCAAATCGGATAACGAATGAAAAAACATTGTGGGATTTATGAAGCGGCCAGAACAAAAGTATTTGACTGTTTTATTCAGTATTGATGCGTTTTAAGTCCAGGGGAAGACTTTCTTTAGTAGTTTATGTTCTTGGGTGAATTTCATGAATGCTTTCAAGAACATGTCCAGGTCATATTTCACTCCCAACCAAAAGAAAAAATATATTTTGCCTAAAATATTAAAGGAATAGTTCACCAAAAACTGAAAATTAGCTCAAAATGTATTCACCCTCAGGCCATCAAAGATGTAGATGAGTTTGTTTCTTCAT
>NW_015531972.1:0-515 GCF_001515645.1 Sinocyclocheilus grahami
ATATATATATATATATATATATATATATATATATATAAACAGTAATACTGTGAAATATTATTATAATTTAATATAACTGTTTTCTATTTTAATATATTTTAAAATGTTGTAGTTTCCAGATTCTTGTGATGGCAACGCTAAATTACTCCAGTCTTCAGTGTAAAATTATCTTTCATTGTAATATGCTGCTTTGGTGCTCAAGAAACGTTTATTATTATTAATGTTGAAACCAAATATTTTTGTGGAAACTGTGATATATTTTTTAGGATTCCTTGATAAATAAAAAGTTTAAAAGAACAGCATATTATTTAAAATATAATTTTTTTAAACAAATGTAAAAAGTCTTTGCTGACACTTGCATCCTGCTGAATAAAATGATTAATTTCTCTAAAAATAAAAATTGTACTGACAAACTGCATTTAATCCATTTTTATATAAACCAATTTAGACAGAAAAACAATATCATCTCAGGACTCACTGACAATTTTTTTCTGATTAAAATACAAGCAAAAAAA
>NW_015531973.1:0-515 GCF_001515645.1 Sinocyclocheilus grahami
GTTAAATATGGAAAAAAACACCTTGCATTCAATAAGACATTTGATAACACAAAAAATAACACATCAGAACCAGTGACCATATCAAGCAGGTCACTGCGACTTTGTAAGAGCATGCAGTGCATTTAGATATTTTAATGCTTTTCTTGATGAGCTAGCATTTCTGCAGGGCCTGTTTGAGGAGAGCCATTACTTGATTAAGTGTCTGGCTGAGCTAGTAAAACCACTCTCCTTAATTTGCTGAGAATAAAACAACAGCATTCAGGTCTCACAGAAGCACAGACGGGGAACTGCTCAGGAGAAATACACCCTCAGAGTATCATAAGCTACACCTAAGCTCCAGCATATACTAGCACTAAATAAAAAAAAATAGGCAAAAAATGAACAATAAGAATCTCATTTTGAGGTATTTTGTCTTTGCTAGATTAAAGATTAGCCACATCTGTCCAGTCCTTAGTCAAAAAATCTTAAAAGAAATTGTACTGGATGCTGATGGATTTTTTTTCATCATACATTGA
>NW_015531974.1:0-515 GCF_001515645.1 Sinocyclocheilus grahami
ATCATCATCATCATCATTGTTTACAGAAGTTTATTGTATCGTCCCTCTTGTGTTCTGAAAACTCTTAACCAAAGGGTTTTCAACTAAACCACATATTTGAAGAGAATTAAACATATGTTGAAAAACGGAGCCACCACCCTCTAATTCGCAGGCCTACGCACAAAAGAATAAACAACACATAAGTAGTTTCCCAGGCTCTTGATGAGGACTGGATGAGGATCTCAAGGTTATAACACTGGTTCCCTGTGCGGGGCAGGACAGAGGGACAGAAAGTCCATCATCGGAACCACACTGGACTTGTCCTCACTCTGGCAACCCAACAAAGCCTTCCAAAGACAGATGACAAGCACACAAAGAAAACACAGGTGGCTATAGACCACCTGGAGAAAAAGAGAGAGATGGAGAGAGAGAAATAGGTGGCTCCCCTTTGAACTTTCAGCTTAGTGGGTAAACTGGGTAACCCACCCACCCCCAACTGTCTTCTGGTCAGAATGCTTTGACCAATATGTCTATGA
>NW_015531975.1:0-515 GCF_001515645.1 Sinocyclocheilus grahami
CAACTTGTAAAAGTGCATGTAGCATCCTATGACCCCTTTAACATGTACTCCGAATGGGCTAAAAGCTCATCACAGACACTCTGTGTTGTTTTCACTGTTGTATGACTTGCTGTTAGCCCTCTCATCAAGACTAAATATCACCTAACTGCAGGCTAATTGTGTCTGTGCATGTTAACGTGATTGGTGCCTTAGTAATAAATATCAATTATTTGACTCGTTGCGTCTTTGAATAAGTAATTAAGATGCAGATTTGTTTAGTCAGCAGTTATGTCTCGCTGTTCCACAAATACACACATATACACACTTGCTGTCGGCTTTCTTTCATAGTCTCTTGTGTTTGTCTCTCTTATATGCACACAGACGTAGCCACAAAGCTTAGCTATCGACTTTTGGCACAAATGGAGTTGAAGCAGGAAATATCAGGTTATCATAATTATCTCTGTTCTTTCCAGATTAGGTAGGGTAGCATATGGCTCTAACACGGGAGAGGAAAATAATACGCACACACACACACA
>NW_015531976.1:0-515 GCF_001515645.1 Sinocyclocheilus grahami
TAGTACAGCAGCCCTGTTTCGTGTCCTTTTCAGAGCGCCCATTTTTCCCATTGTGGGAGCACAATATTAAACCAATTGCCATGCAGATGAGCTGTTCTATAAAACAAAGCGCCGTTCACATCTTTTTTGTTTGGATTTCAACAATGTGTCAGCTCATACTAAGAACTGCAATAAATCTTATTAAACTCGAGTTCCACCGCCATCCAGTCACCAAAGTTTAACAGGAGCCTGCAGAGATGCTCTAGTAGAACATCACGCTTTAATGAGTCAGCCTCTGTAGATTTACATTTACATGAGAGTTCATTTAACATGTTAATTTACTGCAATTAATAATAAATGAACACCTCTTTTTCAGCAGTACATGGTGCATAATACCTAAAAACAACACAGATGGAAAACAAGATGCTTTGTTGAATGTTAACATATACAAAGAATTGCAGAAATATTTAACTTACTTTCTGAAGGTTTTGGGGCATATACAGTGGGGCAAAAAAGTATTTAGTCAGCCACCAATT
>NW_015531977.1:0-515 GCF_001515645.1 Sinocyclocheilus grahami
TTTGTGTTTGTGTGTGTGTGTGTGTGTGTTTGTGTGTGTGTGTGTCCGTGTGTGTGTGTGTGCTGCAGGTGAAGCCGCTGCAGGAGCAGATGGTGGTGGAGGAGGGTGAGTTAGAGGGAGACACTCTGGATCCTCAGACGGGTTTGTTCTACCGCTCGTCTCCGTCCAAACCTGCAGCCGGCCCATCTGACACGCCCACTTCCTCTAAGAGGGCGGAGCCTCTCGCGGCCCGAGTCTCCGTACAGAGAGTGTCTGTGTCTGCGGCGCTCGTCTCCTCCACCCCTCCACACACACCGCAGCTGCCCAGACTGCAGCAGGCGCCCTCCTCACACCACCGGCCCAACACACACACGCAGCTGTCTCAGCCGCCTCCTCTGCAGGCGCATCACCCCGCGGGCTCCAGCAAGACTCCCAGCAGCAGCCAGGTGAGGCCCGCATGCGCGCCGTGTCTGTTAGAGCTGCACGATTAATCCTTAAAGGGGTCATCGGATGCTACATGCACTTTTACAAGTTGT
>NW_015531978.1:0-515 GCF_001515645.1 Sinocyclocheilus grahami
TTTTTCTTTGTGTTTTTAATGAGTCCCAGAAGCAGGAAGCCGTGTGTTTTGCACAGCGCCGGAGATGTTAAACACTTCAGGCTCTGAATATGATGTTAAAAATGGACATGATCCTGTTTCACTGCTGCCAGTTTGAAGTCGTGTTCACGTATCTGTTCCTCCCCATTATGGACGCCGAGCTTTTACGGGAAGGATAGAGAGAGCGGAAGATTTATGGAAGGATGTGGGGTGAGGACGGTTTGTGGAAAACAGGAAACCCATAGCTCCACTCAGAAGTGCAATTAGACAGTGTGTTTATACGCTTTACTTGTAAGTAACTGTAACATGATATTGTAAACACGCTATTTTAGACACCATCATTTCACATTCACACTTACAGAAGAACTTTATTCTCACAAACTGCACATTGAGACTCCAAAAATACACACAAGCACACGCACCTGTGATGATTAACACACAGTCTCTTGGGGTGAATCTCATGAAAACATTTCCTTGTAACATTTGACCCCCCCCCC
>NW_015531979.1:0-515 GCF_001515645.1 Sinocyclocheilus grahami
TTTTTGCAAGTGACCCAGGTGTTTGATATATGTTTAATATTGATCTGTAGGTTTATAGATGGATCAAGCAGTTCCGTCTTTAACCACATGGGGCGCTTCAAGTCTGTGAAAGCTACACACACAGTCTGGTGTATGAACTCGGGTAGAAAGACTTAAGTGTAAAATAATAGTTATTTTCGGATTCAGAGACTATTCAGAGTCTTAAACCAGTTTTGGTGTCCTCGAACTCTGTTCTCGTGTTTGATTGGACGATGGGAACGCAGCGTACCGGAAGTAGAAGGATCCGCGCGTCTTGAGGAGGTTTTCGGTCTCTTATGAGTGAGAATCTCCGAGTTTCTGTTGGTCTTCTCGGAGTTTGTGTCAGTGTGTGAGTGTGTGGTTCGTTCTGGAGTCCGTGTCTGTAGTTTGAAGTGTTTCTAATGTGATCAGATCGCGTCACCGTCGCTCCATCAGCGCTGAGAAGATGCAGTTATCGCTTCTCGGCCTTTTGGCTAAGATCAAGTGTAGTATCTGTT
>NW_015531980.1:0-515 GCF_001515645.1 Sinocyclocheilus grahami
TCATTCAACAGTCTTACACTGGAAGTTCCATGTCATTCACACCTTATCATACATACAGACTCCAAGAGGGCACACATATGAGTAGTTTAGACTCTGATGATGATCAAGAACAGAGTCCTGTTGATTCAGACAGGGAGAGCCAAACAAAAACTCAGCTAGATGACACTGAAATAGAGTCAAAGACAGAATCAGATTCAGAACAAGACACGGAGACTGAGAAAGAAACAGAGACAGAACAAGAGTCAGACACCGAGAGAACATCGGAGATAGAGAACGAGTCAAGCTCAGAGGAAGGCAGCAGTGGAAAAGAGAGTGTCAACTCAGAGGATGGTGGAACAGTATCATCTGTCAGATCTTCTCGGTCCAGACACAGCAGCACAACATCCCAGAAATCAGTAACCTCCACCTACAAGAGAAGGAGCAGCAGATCATCTTCAGAACCTGCAACTACATCCACCCACACGAAAGCATTAGAAGAGACCATCCTGAAGGAGGATGAGGACAATCAGGAAGAA
>NW_015531982.1:0-514 GCF_001515645.1 Sinocyclocheilus grahami
TCTCTTTATCGTCACAATTCCTCATGAACGACTCATACCTGCAGTTTCTTAAAGGGCAGAAACCTGCAAACAGCACGTCTTTGCCTCCTAATGACAGCACGGTTGATCCTCCAGCAGGGGTGCTGTGCAAGCAGGTTCAGATCCAAGCGGAGGTTTTTCTCACCTTGGGTATTGTCAGTCTTCTGGAGAACATCCTTGTCATCTTGGCCGTGGTCAAAAACAAGAACCTTCACTCTCCGATGTATTTTTTCCTGTGCAGCCTGGCTGCTGCGGACATGTTGGTGAGTGTATCGAACTCTTTGGAGACCATTGTCATTGCTGTACTAAACAGTCGCCTTTTGGTGGCCAGTGACCATTTTGTGCGTTTGATGGACAATGTGTTTGATTCAATGATCTGCATTTCTCTTGTGGCATCAATCTGCAACCTCTTGGCGATTGCTGTCGACCGCTACGTCACGATCTTCTACGCCTTACGCTACGACAGCATAGTGACTGTACGCAGAGCATTGGTGGC